>NW_027326500.1:0-114602 GCF_048164855.1 Canis lupus baileyi
CTCAGAAGCCTGTGGCAAACGTCTCTGGTGAAGACCTGCGAAACTCACTCTGCAGGCAGTGTGTAACTGTGAGGGACTGAGGGTGAGCTCAACTCTCAGAAGTAAGATGCTTTTGGACAAGGCGTTCAGCTACCTTCTCACGTATGGAACTTAGTATGTAGCACCTGTCTACCCCAGGAATTACTAGGCAATCGCTGGAATGAGCTTGGAGGCACTAGTCTTGTGTGCCGGGAGATTCCAATTACCTCTCCCAACACTTCCGTCAAACAGCGAGCCTAGGCCTTTTAGAAGCGAAGGGTACCAGCAGGGTGGATGGAGATGTACAGGCCATAAGCTCAACTCTCAGAAGTGTGTATGCATGGGAGGCAGATGTCTGCTCCCCATTCTGACATGGGAGTTGGAACCTAGCTACACTCTGATTGAAGAAGGCCATTGGAAATCGCTGTATTCAACTCAGTTACACAGGAGTTCAGGCCCAATGCTTACACATGCTTTTCCCGCAACCTCTCTCAGCCACTAAGTTTAGGATGCTAGCAACTACGCCTACAGTCAGGCAGGATGCGGGAGGGTTCTGCCCTGTCCTCAGCACTCCCAGGGAAGCATGCCTAGAAGCCAGCTCTCAACTAGCTGCATTCTTATGGCAGTGTGAAGGTAGCAGTATTCTGAGTCAGGAGGTTCCAAGATTACCACTCTACTGCACCTGGAGATACCCTCCAGGTCTGCATTGTTAACCTGCGTCTCAGAAGCCTCTGGCAAAAGTCTGTGGTGAAGACCTGCGAAACTCACTCTGCAGGCAGTGTGGAACTGTGAGGGACTGAGGGTGAGCTCAACTCTCAGAAGTAAGATGCTTTTGGACAAGGCGTTCACCTTCCTTCTCACTTATGGAACTTAGTATGTAGCACCAGTCTACCAAAGGAATTACAAGCAAATCGCTGGATTGAGCTTGGACGCACGAGTGTTGTGTGCCGGGAGATTCCAGTTACCTCTCCCAACACTTCCGTCAAACAGCGAGCCTAGGCCTTTTAGAAGCGAAGGGTACCAGCAGGCTGGATGTGGAGGTACAGGCCATCAGCTCAACTCTCAGAAGTGTGTATGCATGGGAGGCAGATGTCTGCTACCCACTCTGACATGGGAGTTGGAACCTAGCTACAGTCTGATTGAAGTAGGCCTTTGAAAATCGCTGTATTCAACTCAGATACACAGGAGTTCAGGCCCAATGCGTACACATGCTTTTCCCGCAACCTCTCTCAGCCACTAACATTAGGATGTTAGCAGCTGCGCCTACAGTCAGGCAGGATGCGGGTGGGTTCTGCCATGTCCTCAGCACTCCCAGGGAAGCATGCCTAGAAGCCAGCTCTCAACTAGCTGCATTCTTATGGCAGTGTGAAGGTAGCAGTATTCTGAGTCAGGAGGTTCCAAGATTACCACTCTACTGCACCTGGAGATACCCTCCAGGTCTGCATTGTTAACTTGCGTCTCAGAAGCCTGTGGCAAACGTCTCTGGTGAAGACCTTTGAAACTAACTCTGCAGGCAGTGTGGAACTGTGAGGGACTGAGGGTGAGCTCAACTCTCAGAAGTAAGATGCTTTTGGACAAGGCGTTCAGCTACCTTCTCACGTATGGAACTTAGTATGTAGCACCAGTCTACCACACGAATTACTAGGCAATCGCTGGAATGAGCTTGGAGGCCCTAGTCTTGTGTGCCGGGAGATTCCAATTACCTCTCCCAACACTTCCGTCAAACAGCGAGCCTAGGCCTTTTAGAAGTGAAAGGAACCAGCAGGCTGGATGGGGAGGTACAGGCCTTAAGCTCAACTCTCAGAAGTGTGTATGCAGGGGAGACAGATGTCTGCTACCCACTCTGACATGGGAGTTGGAACCTAGCTACACTCTGATTGAAGAAGGACTTTGGAAATCGCTCTATTCAACTCAGATACACGGGAGTTCAGGCCCAATGCTTACACATGCTTTTCCCACAAACTATCCCAGCCACTAACAGAAGGAGGTTAGCAGGTAAGTCTACAGTCAGGCAGGATGCGGGAGGGTCCTGCCCTGTCCTCAGCTCTCACAGGGAAGCATGCCTTGAAGCCAGCTCTCAACTAGCTGCATTCTTATGACAGTGTGAAGGTAGCAGTATTCTGAGTCAGGAGGTTCCCAGATTACCACTCTACTGCACCTGGAGATACCCTCCAGGTCTGCATTGTTAACTTGCGTCTCAGAAGCCTCTGGCAAACGTCTCTGGTGAACACGTGCGAAACTCACTCTGTAGGCAGTGTGGAACTGTGAGGGACTGAGGGTGAGCTCAACTCTCAGCAGTAAGATGATTTTGGACAAGGCGTTCAGCTACCTTCTCACATATGGAACTTAGTATGTAGCACCAGTCTACCCCAGGAATTACTGGGAAATCGCTGGATTGAGCTTGGAGGCACTAGTCTTGTTGCCAGGAGATTCCAGTTACCTCTCCCAACACTTCGGTGAAGCAGCGAGCCTAGGCCTTTTGGAAGCGAAAGCTAGCTGCAGGCAGGAGGTAGGGATACAGGCCATAAGCTCAACTCTCAGAAGTGTGTATGCATGGGAGGCAGATGTCTGCTACCCACTCGTACATGCGAGTGGGAACCTACTACACTCTGATGAAAAAGGACTTTGGAAATCGCTGTATTCAACTCAGATACACGTGGGTTCAGGCACAACGATTCCACATGCATTTCTCAAAACCTTTCCCTGCCACTAACATGAGGACGTTAGCAGCTCCTTCTACAGTCAAGCAGGATGCGGGAGGGTTGTGCCCTGTCCTCAGCACTCCCAGGGAAGCATGCCTAGAAGCCAGCTCTCAACTAGCTGCATTCTTATGGCAGTGTGAAGGTAGCAGTATTCTGAGTCAGGAGGTTCCAAGATTACCACTCTACTGCACCTGGAGATACCCTCCAGGTCTGCATTGTTAACTTGCGTCTCAGAAGCCTCTGGCAAAAGTCTGTGTTGAAGACCTGCGAAACTCACTCTGCAGGCAGTGTGGAACTGTGAGGGACTGAGGGTGAGCTCAACTCTCAGAAGTAAGATGCTTTTGGACAAGGCGTTCACCTTCCTTCTCACTTATGGAACTTAGTATGTAGCACCAGTCTACCAAAGGAATTACAAGCAAATCGCTGGATTGAGCTTGGACGCACGAGTGTTGTGTGCCGGGAGATTCCAGTTACCTCTCCCAACACTTCCGTCAAACAGCGAGCCTAGGCCTTTTAGAAGCGAAGGGTACCAGCAGGCTGGATGTGGAGGTACAGGCCATCAGCTCAACTCTCAGAAGTGTGTATGCATGGGAGGCAGATGTCTGCTACCCACTCTGACATGGGAGTTGGAACCTAGCTACAGTCTGATTGAAGTAGGCCTTTGAAAATCGCTGTATTCAACTCAGATACACAGGAGTTCAGGCCCAATGCGTACACATGCTTTTCCCGCAACCTCTCTCAGCCACTAACATTAGGATGTTAGCAGCTGCGCCTACAGTCAGGCAGGATGCGGGTGGGTTCTGCCATGTCCTCAGCACTCCCAGGGAAGCATGCCTAGAAGCCAGCTCTCAACTAGCTGCATTCTTATGGCAGTGTGAAGGTAGCAGTATTCTGAGTCAGGAGGTTCCAAGATTACCACTCTACTGCACCTGGAGATACCCTCCAGGTCTGCATTGTTAACTTGCGTCTCAGAAGCCTCTGGCAAAAGTCTGTGGTGAAGACCTGCGAAATTCACTCTGCAGGCAGTGTGGAACTGTGAGGGACTGAGGGTGAGCTCAACTCTCAGAAGTAAGATGCTTTTGGACAAGGCGTTCACCTTCCTTCTCACTTATGGAACTTAGTATGTAGCACCAGTCTACCAAAGGAATTACAAGCAAATCGCTGGATTGAGCTTGGACGCACGAGTGTTGTGTGCCGGGAGATTCCAGTTACCTCTCCCAACACTTCCGTCAAACAGCGAGCCTAGGCCTTTTAGAAGCGAAGGGTACCAGCAGGCTGGATGTGGAGGTACAGGCCATCAGCTCAACTCTCAGAAGTGTGTATGCATGGGAGGCAGATGTCTGCTACCCACTCTGACATGGGAGTTGGAACCTAGCTACAGTCTGATTGAAGTAGGCCTTTGAAAATCGCTGTATTCAACTCAGATACACAGGAGTTCAGGCCCAATCATTACACATGCTTTTCCCGCAACCTCTCTCAGCCACTAACATTAGGATGTTAGCAGCTGCGCCTACAGTCAGGCAGGATGCGGGTGGGTTCTGCCATGTCCTCAGCACTCCCAGGGAAGCATGCCTAGAAGCCAGCTCTCAACTAGCTGCATTCTTATGGCAGTGTGAAGGTAGCAGTATTCTGAGTCAGGAGGTTCCAAGATTACCACTCTACTGCACCTGGAGATACCCTCCAGGTCTGCATTGTTAACTTGCGTCTCAGAAGCCTGTGGCAAACGTCTCTGGTGAAGACCTTTGAAACTAACTCTGCAGGCAGTGTGGAACTGTGAGGGACTGAGGGTGAGCTCAACTCTCAGAAGTAAGATGCTTTTGGACAAGGCGTTCAGCTACCTTCTCACGTATGGAACTTAGTATGTAGCACCAGTCTACCACACGAATTACTAGGCAATCGCTGGAATGAGCTTGGAGGCCCTAGTCTTGTGTGCCGGGAGATTCCAATTACCTCTCCCAACACTTCCGTCAAACAGCGAGCCTAGGCCTTTTAGAAGTGAAAGGAACCAGCAGGCTGGATGGGGAGGTACAGGCCTTAAGCTCAACTCTCAGAAGTGTGTATGCAGGGGAGACAGATGTCTGCTACCCACTCTGACATGGGAGTTGGAAACTAGCTACACTCTGATTGAAGAAGGCCATTGGAAATCGCTGTATTCAACTCAGATACACAGGAGTTCAGGCCCAATGCTTAAACATGCTTTTCCCGCAACCTCTCTCAGCCACTAACATTAGGATGTTAGCAGCTGCGCCTACAGTGAGGCAGGATGCGGGTGGGTTCTGCCCTGTCCTCAGCACTCCCAGGGAAGCATGCCTAGAAGCCAGCTCTCAACTAGCTGCATTCTTATGGCAGTGTGAAGGTAGCAGTATTCTGAGTAAGGAGGTTCCCAGATTACCACTCTACTGCACCTGGAGATACCCTCCAGGTCTGCATTGTTAACTTGCGTCTCAGAAGCCTCTGGCAAACGTCTCTGGTGAAGACGTCGGAAACTCACTCTGCAGGCAGTGTGGAACTGTGAGGGACTGAGGGTGAGCTCAACTCTCAGAAGTAAGATGTTTTTGGACAAGGCGTTCAACTACCTACTCACGTATGGAACTTAGTATGTAGCACCAGTCTACCCCAGGAATTACTAGGAAATCGCTTGATTGAGCTTGGAGGCACTCGTCTTGTGTGCCGGGAGATTCCAGTTACCTCTCCCAACACTTGCGTCAAGCAGCGAGCCTAGGCATTTTGGAAGCGAAAGGTAGCGGCAGGCAGGATGTTGGGTTACAGGCCATAAGCTCAACTCTCAGAAGTGTGTATGCATGGGTGGCAGATGTCTGCTACCCACTCGGACATGGGAGTTGGAACCTAGCTACACTCCTATTGAAGAAGGACTTTGGAAATCGCTCTATTCAACTCAGATACACGGGAGTTCAGGCCCAATGCTTACACATGCTTTTCCCACAAACTATCCCAGCCACTAACAGAAGGAGGTTAGCAGGTAAGTCTACAGTCAGGCAGGATGCGGGAGGGTCCTGCCCTGTCCTCAGCTCTCACAGGGAAGCATGCCTTGAAGCCAGCTCTCAACTAGCTGCATTCTTATGACAGTGTGAAGGTAGCAGTATTCTGAGTCAGGAGGTTCCCAGATTACCACTCTACTGCACCTGGAGATACCCTCCAGGTCTGCATTGTTAACTTGCGTCTCAGAAGCCTCTGGCAAACGTCTCTGGTGAAGACGTGCGAAACTCACTCTGCAGGCAGTGTGGAACTGTGAGGGACTGAGGGTGAGCTCAACTCTCAGCAGTAAGATGATTTTGGACAAGGCGTTCAGCTACCTTCTCACATATGGAACTTAGTATGTAGCACCAGTCTACCCCAGGAATTACTGGGAAATCGCTGGATTGAGCTTGGAGGCACTAGTCTTGTTGCCGGGAGATTCCAGTTACCTCTCCCAACACTTCGGTGAAGCAGCGAGCCTAGGCCTTTTGGAAGCGAAAGCTAGCTGCAGGCAGGAGGTAGGGTTACAGGCCATAAGCTCAACTCTCTGAAGTGTGTATGCATGGGAGGCAGATGTCTGCTACCCACTCGTACATGCGAGTGGGAACCTACTACACTCTGATGAAAAAGGACTTTGGAAATCGCTGTATTCAACTCAGATACACGTGGGTTCAGGCACAACGATTCCACATGCATTTCTCAAAACCTTTCCCTGCCACTAACATGAGGACGTTAGCAGCTCCTTCTACAGTCAAGCAGGATGCGGGAGGGTTGTGCCCTGTCCTTAGCTCTCACAGGGAAGCATGTCTTGAAGCCAGCGGTCAACTAGCTGCATACTTATGGCAGGGTCAAGGTAGCAGTATTCTGAGACAGGAGGTTCCCAGATTACCACTCTACTGCACCTGGAGATACCCTCCAGGTCTGCATTGCTAACTTGCGTCTCAGAGGCCTCTGGCAAACGTCTCTGGTGAAGACGTGCGAAACTCACTCTGCAGGCAGTGTGGAACTGTGAGGGACTGAGGGTCAGCTCAACTCTCAGAAGTAAGATGTTTTTGGACAAGGCGTTCAACTACCTACTCACGTATGGAACTTAGTATGTAGCACCAGTCTACCCCAGGAATTACTAGGAAATCGCTTGATTGAGCTTGGAGGCACTCGTCTTGTGTGCCGGGAGATTCCAATTACCTCTCCAACACTTGCGTCAAGCAGCGAGCCTAGGCCTTTTGGAAGCGAAAGGTAGCGGCAGGCACGATGTAGGGTTACAGGCCATAAGCTCAACTCTCAGAAGTGTGTATGCATGGGAGGCAGATGTCTGCTACCCACTCGGACATGGGAGTTGGAACCTAGCTACACTCCTATTGAAGAAGGATGTTGGAAATCGCTGTATTCAACTCAGATACTCGGGAGTTCAGGCCCAATGCTTACACATGCTTTTCCCACAACCTATCCCAGCCACTAACATAAGGAGGTTAGCAGGTACGTCTACAGTCAGGCAGGATGCGGGAGGGTTCTGCCCTGTCCTCAGCTCTCACAGGGAAGCATGCCTAGAAGCCAGCTCTCAACTAGCTGCATTCTTATGACAGTGTGAAGGTAGCAGTATTCTGAGTAAGGCGGTTCCGAGATTACCACTCTACTGCACCTGGAGATACCCTCCAGGTCTGCATTGTTAACTTGCGTCTCAGAAGCCTGTGGCAAACGTCTCTGGTGAAGACCTGCGAAACTCACTCTGCAGGCAGTGTGTAACTGTGAGGGACTGAGGGTGAGCTCAACTCTCAGAAGTAAGATGCTTTTGGACAAGGCGTTCAGCTACCTTCTCACGTATGGAACTTAGTATGTAGCACCTGTCTACCCCAGGAATTACTAGGCAATCGCTGGAATGAGCTTGGAGGCACTAGTCTTGTGTGCCGGGAGATTCCAATTACCTCTCCCAACACTTCCGTCAAACAGCGAGCCTAGGCCTTTTAGAAGCGAAGGGTACCAGCAGGGTGGATGGAGATGTACAGGCCATAAGCTCAACTCTCAGAAGTGTGTATGCATGGGAGGCAGATGTCTGCTCCCCATTCTGACATGGGAGTTGGAACCTAGCTACACTCTGATTGAAGAAGGCCATTGGAAATCGCTGTATTCAACTCAGTTACACAGGAGTTCAGGCCCAATGCTTACACATGCTTTTCCCGCAACCTCTCTCAGCCACTAAGTTTAGGATGCTAGCAACTACGCCTACAGTCAGGCAGGATGCGGGAGGGTTCTGCCCTGTCCTCAGCACTCCCAGGGAAGCATGCCTAGAAGCCAGCTCTCAACTAGCTGCATTCTTATGGCAGTGTGAAGGTAGCAGTATTCTGAGTCAGGAGGTTCCAAGATTACCACTCTACTGCACCTGGAGATACCCTCCAGGTCTGCATTGTTAACCTGCGTCTCAGAAGCCTCTGGCAAAAGTCTGTGGTGAAGACCTGCGAAACTCACTCTGCAGGCAGTGTGGAACTGTGAGGGACTGAGGGTGAGCTCAACTCTCAGAAGTAAGATGCTTTTGGACAAGGCGTTCACCTTCCTTCTCACTTATGGAACTTAGTATGTAGCACCAGTCTACCAAAGGAATTACAAGCAAATCGCTGGATTGAGCTTGGACGCACGAGTGTTGTGTGCCGGGAGATTCCAGTTACCTCTCCCAACACTTCCGTCAAACAGCGAGCCTAGGCCTTTTAGAAGCGAAGGGTACCAGCAGGCTGGATGTGGAGGTACAGGCCATCAGCTCAACTCTCAGAAGTGTGTATGCATGGGAGGCAGATGTCTGCTACCCACTCTGACATGGGAGTTGGAACCTAGCTACAGTCTGATTGAAGTAGGCCTTTGAAAATCGCTGTATTCAACTCAGATACACAGGAGTTCAGGCCCAATGCGTACACATGCTTTTCCCGCAACCTCTCTCAGCCACTAACATTAGGATGTTAGCAGCTGCGCCTACAGTCAGGCAGGATGCGGGTGGGTTCTGCCATGTCCTCAGCACTCCCAGGGAAGCATGCCTAGAAGCCAGCTCTCAACTAGCTGCATTCTTATGGCAGTGTGAAGGTAGCAGTATTCTGAGTCAGGAGGTTCCAAGATTACCACTCTACTGCACCTGGAGATACCCTCCAGGTCTGCATTGTTAACTTGCGTCTCAGAAGCCTGTGGCAAACGTCTCTGGTGAAGACCTTTGAAACTAACTCTGCAGGCAGTGTGGAACTGTGAGGGACTGAGGGTGAGCTCAACTCTCAGAAGTAAGATGCTTTTGGACAAGGCGTTCAGCTACCTTCTCACGTATGGAACTTAGTATGTAGCACCAGTCTACCACACGAATTACTAGGCAATCGCTGGAATGAGCTTGGAGGCCCTAGTCTTGTGTGCCGGGAGATTCCAATTACCTCTCCCAACACTTCCGTCAAACAGCGAGCCTAGGCCTTTTAGAAGTGAAAGGAACCAGCAGGCTGGATGGGGAGGTACAGGCCTTAAGCTCAACTCTCAGAAGTGTGTATGCAGGGGAGACAGATGGCTGCTACCCACTCTGACATGGGAGTTGGAAACTAGCTACACTCTGATTGAAGAAGGCCATTGGAAATCGCTGTATTCAACTCAGATACACAGGAGTTCAGGCCCAATGCTTAAACATGCTTTTCCCGCAACCTCACTCAGCCACTAACATTAGGATGTTAGCAGCTGCGCCTACAGTGAGGCAGGATGCGGGTGGGTTCTGCCCTGTCCTCAGCACTCCCAGGGAAGCATGCCTAGAAGCCAGCTCTCAACTAGCTGCATTCTTATGGCAGTGTGAAGGTAGCAGTATTCTGAGTAAGGAGGTTCCCAGATTACCACTCTACTGCACCTGGAGATACCCTCCAGGTCTGCATTGTTAACTTGCGTCTCAGAAGCCTCTGGCAAACGTCTCTGGTGAAGACGTGCGAAACTCACTCTGCAGGCAGTGTGGAACTGTGAGGGACTGAGGGTGAGCTCAACTCTCAGCAGTAAGATGATTTTGGACAAGGCGTTCAGCTACCTTCTCACATATGGAACTTAGTATGTAGCACCAGTCTACCCCAGGAATTACTGGGAAATCGCTGGATTGAGCTTGGAGGCACTAGTCTTGTTGCCGGGAGATTCCAGTTACCTCTCCCAACACTTCGGTGAAGCAGCGAGCCTAGGCCTTTTGGAAGCGAAAGCTAGCTGCAGGCAGGAGGTAGGGTTACAGGCCATAAGCTCAACTCTCTGAAGTGTGTATGCATGGGAGGCAGATGTCTGCTACCCACTCGTACATGCGAGTGGGAACCTACTACACTCTGATGAAAAAGGACTTTGGAAATCGCTGTATTCAACTCAGATACACGTGGGTTCAGGCACAACGATTCCACATGCATTTCTCAAAACCTTTCCCTGCCACTAACATGAGGACGTTAGCAGCTCCTTCTACAGTCAAGCAGGATGCGGGAGGGTTGTGCCCTGTCCTTAGCTCTCACAGGGAAGCATGTCTTGAAGCCAGCGGTCAACTAGCTGCATACTTATGGCAGGGTCAAGGTAGCAGTATTCTGAGACAGGAGGTTCCCAGATTACCACTCTACTGCACCTGGAGATACCCTCCAGGTCTGCATTGCTAACTTGCGTCTCAGAGGCCTCTGGCAAACGTCTCTGGTGAAGACGTGCGAAACTCACTCTGCAGGCAGTGTGGAACTGTGAGGGACTGAGGGTCAGCTCAACTCTTAGAAGTAAGATGTTTTTGGACAAGGCGTTCAACTACCTACTCACGTATGGAACTTAGTATGTAGCACCAGTCTACCCCAGGAATTACTAGGAAATCGCTTGATTGAGCTTGGAGGCACTCGTCTTGTGTGCCGGGAGATTCCAATTACCTCTCCAACACTTGCGTCAAGCAGCGAGCCTAGGCCTTTTGGAAGCGAAAGGTAGCGGCAGGCACGATGTAGGGTTACAGGCCATAAGCTCAACTCTCAGAAGTGTGTATGCATGGGAGGCAGATGTCTGCTACCCACTCGGACATGGGAGTTGGAACCTAGCTACACTCCTATTGAAGAAGGATGTTGGAAATCGCTGTATTCAACTCAGATACTCGGGAGTTCAGGCCCAATGCTTACACATGCTTTTCCCACAACCTATCCCAGCCACTAACATAAGGAGGTTAGCAGGTACGTCTACAGTCAGGCAGGATGCGGGAGGGTTCTGCCCTGTCCTCAGCACTCCCAGGGAAGCATGCCTAGAAGCCAGCTCTCAACTAGCTGCATTCTTATGGCAGTGTGAAGGTAGCAGTATTCTGAGTCAGGAGGTTCCAAGATTACCACTCTACTGCACCTGGAGATACCCTCCAGGTCTGCATTGTTAACCTGCGTCTCAGAAGCCTCTGGCAAAAGTCTGTGGTGAAGACCTGCGAAACTCACTCTGCAGGCAGTGTGGAACTGTGAGGGACTGAGGGTGAGCTCAACTCTCAGAAGTAAGATGCTTTTGGACAAGGCGTTCACCTTCCTTCTCACTTATGGAACTTAGTATGTAGCACCAGTCTACCAAAGGAATTACAAGCAAATCGCTGGATTGAGCTTGGACGCACGAGTGTTGTGTGCCGGGAGATTCCAGTTACCTCTCCCAACACTTCCGTCAAACAGCGAGCCTAGGCCTTTTAGAAGCGAAGGGTACCAGCAGGCTGGATGTGGAGGTACAGGCCATCAGCTCAACTCTCAGAAGTGTGTATGCATGGGAGGCAGATGTCTGCTACCCACTCTGACATGGGAGTTGGAACCTAGCTACAGTCTGATTGAAGTAGGCCTTTGAAAATCGCTGTATTCAACTCAGATACACAGGAGTTCAGGCCCAATGCGTACACATGCTTTTCCCGCAACCTCTCTCAGCCACTAACATTAGGATGTTAGCAGCTGCGCCTACAGTCAGGCAGGATGCGGGTGGGTTCTGCCATGTCCTCAGCACTCCCAGGGAAGCATGCCTAGAAGCCAGCTCTCAACTAGCTGCATTCTTATGGCAGTGTGAAGGTAGCAGTATTCTGAGTCAGGAGGTTCCAAGATTACCACTCTACTGCACCTGGAGATACCCTCCAGGTCTGCATTGTTAACTTGCGTCTCAGAAGCCTGTGGCAAACGTCTCTGGTGAAGACCTTTGAAACTAACTCTGCAGGCAGTGTGGAACTGTGAGGGACTGAGGGTGAGCTCAACTCTCAGAAGTAAGATGCTTTTGGACAAGGCGTTCAGCTACCTTCTCACGTATGGAACTTAGTATGTAGCACCAGTCTACCACACGAATTACTAGGCAATCGCTGGAATGAGCTTGGAGGCCCTAGTCTTGTGTGCCGGGAGATTCCAATTACCTCTCCCAACACTTCCGTCAAACAGCGAGCCTAGGCCTTTTAGAAGTGAAAGGAACCAGCAGGCTGGATGGGGAGGTACAGGCCTTAAGCTCAACTCTCAGAAGTGTGTATGCAGGGGAGACAGATGTCTGCTACCCACTCTGACATGGGAGTTGGAAACTAGCTACACTCTGATTGAAGAAGGCCATTGGAAATCGCTGTATTCAACTCAGATACACAGGAGTTCAGGCCCAATGCTTAAACATGCTTTTCCCGCAACCTCTCTCAGCCACTAACATTAGGATGTTAGCAGCTGCGCCTACAGTGAGGCAGGATGCGGGTGGGTTCTGCCCTGTCCTCAGCACTCCCAGGGAAGCATGCCTAGAAGCCAGCTCTCAACTAGCTGCATTCTTATGGCAGTGTGAAGGTAGCAGTATTCTGAGTAAGGAGGTTCCCAGATTACCACTCTACTGCACCTGGAGATACCATCCAGGTCTGCATTGTTAACTTGCGTCTCAGAAGCCTCTGGCAAACGTCTCTGGTGAAGACGTCCGAAACTCACTCTGCAGACAGTGTGGAACTGTGAGGGACTGAGGGTGAGCTCAACTCTCAGAAGTAAGATGTTTTTGGACAAGGCGTTCAACTACCTACTCACGTATGGAACTTAGTATGTAGCACCAGTCTACCCCAGGAATTACTAGGAAATCGCTTGATTGAGCTTGGAGGCACTCGTCTTGTGTGCCGGGAGATTCCAGTTACCTCTCCCAACACTTGCGTCAAGCAGCGAGCCTAGGCATTTTGGAAGCGAAAGGTAGCGGCAGGCAGGATGTTGGGTTACAGGCCATAAGCTCAACTCTCAGAAGTGTGTATGCATGGGTGGCAGATGTCTGCTACCCACTCGGACATGGGAGTTGGAACCTAGCTACACTCCTATTGAAGAAGGACTTTGGAAATCGCTCTATTCAACTCAGATACACGGGAGTTCAGGCCCAATGCTTACACATGCTTTTCCCACAAACTATCCCAGCCACTAACAGAAGGAGGTTAGCAGGTAAGTCTACAGTCAGGCAGGATGCGGGAGGGTCCTGCCCTGTCCTCAGCTCTCACAGGGAAGCATGCCTTGAAGCCAGCTCTCAACTAGCTGCATTCTTATGACAGTGTGAAGGTAGCAGTATTCTGAGTCAGGAGGTTCCCAGATTACCACTCTACTGCACCTGGAGATACCCTCCAGGTCTGCATTGTTAACTTGCGTCTCAGAAGCCTCTGGCAAACGTCTCTGGTGAAGACGTGCGAAACTCACTCTGCAGGCAGTGTGGAACTGTGAGGGACTGAGGGTGAGCTCAACTCTCAGCAGTAAGATGATTTTGGACAAGGCGTTCAGCTACCTTCTCACATATGGAACTTAGTATGTAGCACCAGTCTACCCCAGGAATTACTGGGAAATCGCTGGATTGAGCTTGGAGGCACTAGTCTTGTTGCCGGGAGATTCCAGTTACCTCTCCCAACACTTCGGTGAAGCAGCGAGCCTAGGCCTTTTGGAAGCGAAAGCTAGCTGCAGGCAGGAGGTAGGGTTACAGGCCATAAGCTCAACTCTCTGAAGTGTGTATGCATGGGAGGCAGATGTCTGCTACCCACTCGTACATGCGAGTGGGAACCTACTACACTCTGATGAAAAAGGACTTTGGAAATCGCTGTATTCAACTCAGATACACGTGGGTTCAGGCACAACGATTCCACATGCATTTCTCAAAACCTTTCCCTGCCACTAACATGAGGACGTTAGCAGCTCCTTCTACAGTCAAGCAGGATGCGGGAGGGTTGTGCCCTGTCCTTAGCTCTCACAGGGAAGCATGTCTTGAAGCCAGCGGTCAACTAGCTGCATACTTATGGCAGGGTCAAGGTAGCAGTATTCTGAGACAGGAGGTTCCCAGATTACCACTCTACTGCACCTGGAGATACCCTCCAGGTCTGCATTGCTAACTTGCGTCTCAGAGGCCTCTGGCAAACGTCTCTGGTGAAGACGTGCGAAACTCACTCTGCAGGCAGTGTGGAACTGTGAGGGACTGAGGGTCAGCTCAACTCTCAGAAGTAAGATGTTTTTGGACAAGGCGTTCAACTACCTACTCACGTATGGAACTTAGTATGTAGCACCAGTCTACCCCAGGAATTACTAGGAAATCGCTTGATTGAGCTTGGAGGCACTCGTCTTGTGTGCCGGGAGATTCCAATTACCTCTCCAACACTTGCGTCAAGCAGCGAGCCTAGGCCTTTTGGAAGCGAAAGGTAGCGGCAGGCACGATGTAGGGTTACAGGCCATAAGCTCAACTCTCAGAAGTGTGTATGCATGGGAGGCAGATGTCTGCTACCCACTCGGACATGGGAGTTGGAACCTAGCTACACTCCTATTGAAGAAGGATGTTGGAAATCGCTGTATTCAACTCAGATACTCGGGAGTTCAGGCCCAATGCTTACACATGCTTTTCCCACAACCTATCCCAGCCACTAACATAAGGAGGTTAGCAGGTACGTCTACAGTCAGGCAGGATGCGGGAGGGTTCTGCCCTGTCCTCAGCTCTCACAGGGAAGCATGCCTAGAAGCCAGCTCTCAACTAGCTGCATTCTTATGACAGTGTGAAGGTAGCAGTATTCTGAGTAAGGCGGTTCCGAGATTACCACTCTACTGCACCTGGAGATACCCTCCAGGTCTGCATTGTTA
Organism: Canis lupus baileyi; assembly: GCF_048164855.1. NCBI lineage: Eukaryota > Metazoa > Chordata > Mammalia > Carnivora > Canidae > Canis > Canis lupus. The sequence continues at coordinate 14,738 of NW_027326500.1, forward strand.
ACTTGCGTCTCAGAAGCCTGTGGCAAACGTCTCTGGTGAAGACCTGCGAAACTCACTCTGCAGGCAGTGTGTAACTGTGAGGGACTGAGGGTGAGCTCAACTCTCAGAAGTAAGATGCTTTTGGACAAGGCGTTCAGCTACCTTCTCACGTATGGAACTTAGTATGTAGCACCTGTCTACCCCAGGAATTACTAGGCAATCGCTGGAATGAGCTTGGAGGCACTAGTCTTGTGTGCCGGGAGATTCCAATTACTTCTCCCAACACTTCCGTCAAACAGCGAGCCTAGGCCTTTTAGAAGCGAAGGGTACCAGCAGGGTGGATGGAGATGTACAGGCCATAAGCTCAACTCTCAGAAGTGTGTATGAATGGGAGGCAGATGTCTGCTCCCCATTCTGACATGGGAGTTGGAACCTAGCTACACTCTGATTGAAGAAGGCCATTGGAAATCGCTGTATTCAACTCAGTTACACAGGAGTTCAGGCCCAATGCTTACACATGCTTTTCCCGCAACCTCTCTCAGCCACTAAGTTTAGGATGCTAGCAACTACGCCTACAGTCAGGCAGGATGCGGGAGGGTTCTGCCCTGTCCTCAGCACTCCCAGGGAAGCATGCCTAGAAGCCAGCTCTCAACTAGCTGCATTCTTATGGCAGTGTGAAGGTAGCAGTATTCTGAGTCAGGAGGTTCCAAGATTACCACTCTACTGCACCTGGAGATACCCTCCAGGTCTGCATTGTTAACCTGCGTCTCAGAAGCCTCTGGCAAAAGTCTGTGGTGAAGACCTGCGAAACTCACTCTGCAGGCAGTGTGGAACTGTGAGGGACTGAGGGTGAGCTCAACTCTCAGAAGTAAGATGCTTTTGGACAAGGCGTTCACCTTCCTTCTCACTTATGGAACTTAGTATGTAGCACCAGTCTACCAAAGGAATTACAAGCAAATCGCTGGATTGAGCTTGGACGCACGAGTGTTGTGTGCCGGGAGATTCCAGTTACCTCTCCCAACACTTCCGTCAAACAGCGAGCCTAGGCCTTTTAGAAGCGAAGGGTACCAGCAGGCTGGATGTGGAGGTACAGGCCATCAGCTCAACTCTCAGAAGTGTGTATGCATGGGAGGCAGATGTCTGCTACCCACTCTGACATGGGAGTTGGAACCTAGCTACAGTCTGATTGAAGTAGGCCTTTGAAAATCGCTGTATTCAACTCAGATACACAGGAGTTCAGGCCCAATGCGTACACATGCTTTTCCCGCAACCTCTCTCAGCCACTAACATTAGGATGTTAGCAGCTGCGCCTACAGTCAGGCAGGATGCGGGTGGGTTCTGCCATGTCCTCAGCACTCCCAGGGAAGCATGCCTAGAAGCCAGCTCTCAACTAGCTGCATTCTTATGGCAGTGTGAAGGTAGCAGTATTCTGAGTCAGGAGGTTCCAAGATTACCACTCTACTGCACCTGGAGATACCCTCCAGGTCTGCATTGTTAACTTGCGTCTCAGAAGCCTGTGGCAAACGTCTCTGGTGAAGACCTTTGAAACTAACTCTGCAGGCAGTGTGGAACTGTGAGGGACTGAGGGTGAGCTCAACTCTCAGAAGTAAGATGCTTTTGGACAAGGCGTTCAGCTACCTTCTCACGTATGGAACTTAGTATGTAGCACCAGTCTACCACACGAATTACTAGGCAATCGCTGGAATGAGCTTGGAGGCCCTAGTCTTGTGTGCCGGGAGATTCCAATTACCTCTCCCAACACTTCCGTCAAACAGCGAGCCTAGGCCTTTTAGAAGTGAAAGGAACCAGCAGGCTGGATGGGGAGGTACAGGCCTTAAGCTCAACTCTCAGAAGTGTGTATGCAGGGGAGACAGATGTCTGCTACCCACTCTGACATGGGAGTTGGAAACTAGCTACACTCTGATTGAAGAAGGCCATTGGAAATCGCTGTATTCAACTCAGATACACAGGAGTTCAGGCCCAATGCTTAAACATGCTTTTCCCGCAACCTCTCTCAGCCACTAACATTAGGATGTTAGCAGCTGCGCCTACAGTGAGGCAGGATGCGGGTGGGTTCTGCCCTGTCCTCAGCACTCCCAGGGAAGCATGCCTAGAAGCCAGCTCTCAACTAGCTGCATTCTTATGGCAGTGTGAAGGTAGCAGTATTCTGAGTAAGGAGGTTCCCAGATTACCACTCTACTGCACCTGGAGATACCCTCCAGGTCTGCATTGTTAACTTGCGTCTCAGAAGCCTCTGGCAAACGTCTCTGGTGAAGACGTCCGAAACTCACTCTGCAGGCAGTGTGGAACTGTGAGGGACTGAGGGTGAGCTCAACTCTCAGAAGTAAGATGTTTTTGGACAAGGCGTTCAACTACCTACTCACGTATGGAACTTAGTATGTAGCACCAGTCTACCCCAGGAATTACTAGGAAATCGCTTGATTGAGCTTGGAGGCACTCGTCTTGTGTGCCGGGAGATTCCAGTTACCTCTCCCAACACTTGCGTCAAGCAGCGAGCCTAGGCATTTTGGAAGCGAAAGGTAGCGGCAGGCAGGATGTTGGGTTACAGGTCATAAGCTCAACTCTCAGAAGTGTGTATGCATGGGTGGCAGATGTCTGCTACCCACTCGGACATGGGAGTTGGAACCTAGCTACACTCCTATTGAAGAAGGACTTTGGAAATCGCTCTATTCAACTCAGATACACGGGAGTTCAGGCCCAATGCTTACACATGCTTTTCCCACAAACTATCCCAGCCACTAACAGAAGGAGGTTAGCAGGTAAGTCTACAGTCAGGCAGGATGCGGGAGGGTCCTGCCCTGTCCTCAGCTCTCACAGGGAAGCATGCCTTGAAGCCAGCTCTCAACTAGCTGCATTCTTATGACAGTGTGAAGGTAGCAGTATTCTGAGTCAGGAGGTTCCCAGATTACCACTCTACTGCACCTGGAAATACCCTCCAGGTCTGCATTGTTAACTTGCGTCTCAGAAGCCTCTGGCAAACGTCTCTGGTGAAGACGTGCGAAACTCACTCTGCAGGCAGTGTGGAACTGTGAGGGACTGAGGGTGAGCTCAACTCTCAGCAGTAAGATGATTTTGGACAAGGCGTTCAGCTACCTTCTCACATATGGAACTTAGTATGTAGCACCAGTCTACCCCAGGAATTACTGGGAAATCGCTGGATTGAGCTTGGAGGCACTAGTCTTGTTGCCGGGAGATTCCAGTTACCTCTCCCAACACTTCGGTGAAGCAGCGAGCCTAGGCCTTTTGGAAGCGAAAGCTAGCTGCAGGCAGGAGGTAGGGTTACAGGCCATAAGCTCAACTCTCTGAAGTGTGTATGCATGGGAGGCAGATGTCTGCTACCCACTCGTACATGCGAGTGGGAACCTACTACACTCTGATGAAAAAGGACTTTGGAAATCGCTGTATTCAACTCAGATACACGTGGGTTCAGGCACAACGATTCCACATGCATTTCTCAAAACCTTTCCCTGCCACTAACATGAGGACGTTAGCAGCTCCTTCTACAGTCAAGCAGGATGCGGGAGGGTTGTGCCCTGTCCTTAGCTCTCACAGGGAAGCATGTCTTGAAGCCAGCGGTCAACTAGCTGCATACTTATGGCAGGGTCAAGGTAGCAGTATTCTGAGACAGGAGGTTCCCAGATTACCACTCTACTGCACCTGGAGATACCCTCCAGGTCTGCATTGCTAACTTGCGTCTCAGAGGCCTCTGGCAAACGTCTCTGGTGAAGACGTGCGAAACTCACTCTGCAGGCAGTGTGGAACTGTGAGGGACTGAGGGTCAGCTCAACTCTCAGAAGTAAGATGTTTTTGGACAAGGCGTTCAACTACCTACTCACGTATGGAACTTAGTATGTAGCACCAGTCTACCCCAGGAATTACTAGGAAATCGCTTGATTGAGCTTGGAGGCACTCGTCTTGTGTGCCGGGAGATTCCAATTACCTCTCCAACACTTGCGTCAAGCAGCGAGCCTAGGCCTTTTGGAAGCGAAAGGTAGCGGCAGGCACGATGTAGGGTTACAGGCCATAAGCTCAACTCTCAGAAGTGTGTATGCATGGGAGGCAGATGTCTGCTACCCACTCGGACATGGGAGTTGGAACCTAGCTACACTCCTATTGAAGAAGGATGTTGGAAATCGCTGTATTCAACTCAGATACTCGGGAGTTCAGGCCCAATGCTTACACATGCTTTTCCCACAACCTATCCCAGCCACTAACATAAGGAGGTTAGCAGGTACGTCTACAGTCAGGCAGGATGCGGGAGGGTTCTGCCCTGTCCTCAGCTCTCACAGGGAAGCATGCCTAGAAGCCAGCTCTCAACTAGCTGCATTCTTATGACAGTGTGAAGGTAGCAGTATTCTGAGTAAGGCGGTTCCGAGATTACCACTCTACTGCACCTGGAGATACCCTCCAGGTCTGCATTGTTAACTTGCGTCTCAGAAGCCTGTGGCAAACGTCTCTGGTGAAGACCTGCGAAACTCACTCTGCAGGCAGTGTGTAACTGTGAGGGACTGAGGGTGAGCTCAACTCTCAGAAGTAAGATGCTTTTGGACAAGGCGTTCAGCTACCTTCTCACGTATGGAACTTAGTATGTAGCACCTGTCTACCCCAGGAATTACTAGGCAATCGCTGGAATGAGCTTGGAGGCACTAGTCTTGTGTGCCGGGAGATTCCAATTACTTCTCCCAACACTTCCGTCAAACAGCGAGCCTAGGCCTTTTAGAAGCGAAGGGTACCAGCAGGGTGGATGGAGATGTACAGGCCATAAGCTCAACTCTCAGAAGTGTGTATGAATGGGAGGCAGATGTCTGCTCCCCATTCTGACATGGGAGTTGGAACCTAGCTACACTCTGATTGAAGAAGGCCATTGGAAATCGCTGTATTCAACTCAGTTACACAGGAGTTCAGGCCCAATGCTTACACATGCTTTTCCCGCAACCTCTCTCAGCCACTAAGTTTAGGATGCTAGCAACTACGCCTACAGTCAGGCAGGATGCGGGAGGGTTCTGCCCTGTCCTCAGCACTCCCAGGGAAGCATGCCTAGAAGCCAGCTCTCAACTAGCTGCATTCTTATGGCAGTGTGAAGGTAGCAGTATTCTGAGTCAGGAGGTTCCAAGATTACCACTCTACTGCACCTGGAGATACCCTCCAGGTCTGCATTGTTAACCTGCGTCTCAGAAGCCTCTGGCAAAAGTCTGTGGTGAAGACCTGCGAAACTCACTCTGCAGGCAGTGTGGAACTGTGAGGGACTGAGGGTGAGCTCAACTCTCAGAAGTAAGATGCTTTTGGACAAGGCGTTCACCTTCCTTCTCACTTATGGAACTTAGTATGTAGCACCAGTCTACCAAAGGAATTACAAGCAAATCGCTGGATTGAGCTTGGACGCACGAGTGTTGTGTGCCGGGAGATTCCAGTTACCTCTCCCAACACTTCCGTCAAACAGCGAGCCTAGGCCTTTTAGAAGCGAAGGGTACCAGCAGGCTGGATGTGGAGGTACAGGCCATCAGCTCAACTCTCAGAAGTGTGTATGCATGGGAGGCAGATGTCTGCTACCCACTCTGACATGGGAGTTGGAACCTAGCTACAGTCTGATTGAAGTAGGCCTTTGAAAATCGCTGTATTCAACTCAGATACACAGGAGTTCAGGCCCAATGCGTACACATGCTTTTCCCGCAACCTCTCTCAGCCACTAACATTAGGATGTTAGCAGCTGCGCCTACAGTCAGGCAGGATGCGGGTGGGTTCTGCCATGTCCTCAGCACTCCCAGGGAAGCATGCCTAGAAGCCAGCTCTCAACTAGCTGCATTCTTATGGCAGTGTGAAGGTAGCAGTATTCTGAGTCAGGAGGTTCCAAGATTACCACTCTACTGCACCTGGAGATACCCTCCAGGTCTGCATTGTTAACTTGCGTCTCAGAAGCCTGTGGCAAACGTCTCTGGTGAAGACCTTTGAAACTAACTCTGCAGGCAGTGTGGAACTGTGAGGGACTGAGGGTGAGCTCAACTCTCAGAAGTAAGATGCTTTTGGACAAGGCGTTCAGCTACCTTCTCACGTATGGAACTTAGTATGTAGCACCAGTCTACCACACGAATTACTAGGCAATCGCTGGAATGAGCTTGGAGGCCCTAGTCTTGTGTGCCGGGAGATTCCAATTACCTCTCCCAACACTTCCGTCAAACAGCGAGCCTAGGCCTTTTAGAAGTGAAAGGAACCAGCAGGCTGGATGGGGAGGTACAGGCCTTAAGCTCAACTCTCAGAAGTGTGTATGCAGGGGAGACAGATGTCTGCTACCCACTCTGACATGGGAGTTGGAAACTAGCTACACTCTGATTGAAGAAGGCCATTGGAAATCGCTGTATTCAACTCAGATACACAGGAGTTCAGGCCCAATGCTTAAACATGCTTTTCCCGCAACCTCTCTCAGCCACTAACATTAGGATGTTAGCAGCTGCGCCTACAGTGAGGCAGGATGCGGGTGGGTTCTGCCCTGTCCTCAGCACTCCCAGGGAAGCATGCCTAGAAGCCAGCTCTCAACTAGCTGCATTCTTATGGCAGTGTGAAGGTAGCAGTATTCTGAGTAAGGAGGTTCCCAGATTACCACTCTACTGCACCTGGAGATACCCTCCAGGTCTGCATTGTTAACTTGCGTCTCAGAAGCCTCTGGCAAACGTCTCTGGTGAAGACGTCCGAAACTCACTCTGCAGGCAGTGTGGAACTGTGAGGGACTGAGGGTGAGCTCAACTCTCAGAAGTAAGATGTTTTTGGACAAGGCGTTCAACTACCTACTCACGTATGGAACTTAGTATGTAGCACCAGTCTACCCCAGGAATTACTAGGAAATCGCTTGATTGAGCTTGGAGGCACTCGTCTTGTGTGCCGGGAGATTCCAGTTACCTCTCCCAACACTTGCGTCAAGCAGCGAGCCTAGGCATTTTGGAAGCGAAAGGTAGCGGCAGGCAGGATGTTGGGTTACAGGTCATAAGCTCAACTCTCAGAAGTGTGTATGCATGGGTGGCAGATGTCTGCTACCCACTCGGACATGGGAGTTGGAACCTAGCTACACTCCTATTGAAGAAGGACTTTGGAAATCGCTCTATTCAACTCAGATACACGGGAGTTCAGGCCCAATGCTTACACATGCTTTTCCCACAAACTATCCCAGCCACTAACAGAAGGAGGTTAGCAGGTAAGTCTACAGTCAGGCAGGATGCGGGAGGGTCCTGCCCTGTCCTCAGCTCTCACAGGGAAGCATGCCTTGAAGCCAGCTCTCAACTAGCTGCATTCTTATGACAGTGTGAAGGTAGCAGTATTCTGAGTCAGGAGGTTCCCAGATTACCACTCTACTGCACCTGGAAATACCCTCCAGGTCTGCATTGTTAACTTGCGTCTCAGAAGCCTCTGGCAAACGTCTCTGGTGAAGACGTGCGAAACTCACTCTGCAGGCAGTGTGGAACTGTGAGGGACTGAGGGTGAGCTCAACTCTCAGCAGTAAGATGATTTTGGACAAGGCGTTCAGCTACCTTCTCACATATGGAACTTAGTATGTAGCACCAGTCTACCCCAGGAATTACTGGGAAATCGCTGGATTGAGCTTGGAGGCACTAGTCTTGTTGCCGGGAGATTCCAGTTACCTCTCCCAACACTTCGGTGAAGCAGCGAGCCTAGGCCTTTTGGAAGCGAAAGCTAGCTGCAGGCAGGAGGTAGGGTTACAGGCCATAAGCTCAACTCTCTGAAGTGTGTATGCATGGGAGGCAGATGTCTGCTACCCACTCGTACATGCGAGTGGGAACCTACTACACTCTGATGAAAAAGGACTTTGGAAATCGCTGTATTCAACTCAGATACACGTGGGTTCAGGCACAACGATTCCACATGCATTTCTCAAAACCTTTCCCTGCCACTAACATGAGGACGTTAGCAGCTCCTTCTACAGTCAAGCAGGATGCGGGAGGGTTGTGCCCTGTCCTTAGCTCTCACAGGGAAGCATGTCTTGAAGCCAGCGGTCAACTAGCTGCATACTTATGGCAGGGTCAAGGTAGCAGTATTCTGAGACAGGAGGTTCCCAGATTACCACTCTACTGCACCTGGAGATACCCTCCAGGTCTGCATTGTTAACTTGCGTCTCAGAGGCCTCTGGCAAACGTCTCTGGTGAAGACGTGCGAAACTCACTCTGCAGGCAGTGTGGAACTGTGAGGGACTGAGGGTCAGCTCAACTCTCAGAAGTAAGATGTTTTTGGACAAGGCGTTCAACTACCTACTCACGTCTGGAACTTAGTATGTAGCACCAGTCTACCCCAGGAATTACTAGGAAATCGCTTGATTGAGCTTGGAGGCACTCGTCTTGTGTGCCGGGAGATTCCAATTACCTCTCCAACACTTGCGTCAAGCAGCGAGCCTAGGCCTTTTGGAAGCGAAAGGTAGCGGCAGGCACGATGTAGGGTTACAGGCCATAAGCTCAACTCTCAGAAGTGTGTATGCATGGGAGGCAGATGTCTGCTACCCACTCGGACATGGGAGTTGGAACCTAGCTACACTCCTATTGAAGAAGGATGTTGGAAATCGCTGTATTCAACTCAGATACTCGGGAGTTCAGGCCCAATGCTTACACATGCTTTTCCCACAACCTATCCCAGCCACTAACATAAGGAGGTTAGCAGGTACGTCTACAGTCAGGCAGGATGCGGGAGGGTTCTGCCCTGTCCTCAGCTCTCACAGGGAAGCATGCCTAGAAGCCAGCTCTCAACTAGCTGCATTCTTATGACAGTGTGAAGGTAGCAGTATTCTGAGTAAGGCGGTTCCGAGATTACCACTCTACTGCACCTGGAGATACCCTCCAGGTCTGCATTGTTAACTTGCGTCTCAGAAGCCTGTGGCAAACGTCTCTGGTGAAGACCTGCGAAACTCACTCTGCAGGCAGTGTGTAACTGTGAGGGACTGAGGGTGAGCTCAACTCTCAGAAGTAAGATGCTTTTGGACAAGGCGTTCAGCTACCTTCTCACGTATGGAACTTAGTATGTAGCACCTGTCTACCCCAGGAATTACTAGGCAATCGCTGGAATGAGCTTGGAGGCACTAGTCTTGTGTGCCGGGAGATTCCAATTACCTCTCCCAACACTTCCGTCAAACAGCGAGCCTAGGCCTTTTAGAAGCGAAGGGTACCAGCAGGGTGGATGGAGATGTACAGGCCATAAGCTCAACTCTCAGAAGTGTGTATGCATGGGAGGCAGATGTCTGCTCCCCATTCTGACATGGGAGTTGGAACCTAGCTACACTCTGATTGAAGAAGGCCATTGGAAATCGCTGTATTCAACTCAGTTACACAGGAGTTCAGGCCCAATGCTTACACATGCTTTTCCCGCAACCTCTCTCAGCCACTAAGTTTAGGATGCTAGCAACTACGCCTACAGTCAGGCAGGATGCGGGAGGGTTCTGCCCTGTCCTCAGCACTCCCAGGGAAGCATGCCTAGAAGCCAGCTCTCAACTAGCTGCATTCTTATGGCAGTGTGAAGGTAGCAGTATTCTGAGTCAGGAGGTTCCAAGATTACCACTCTACTGCACCTGGAGATACCCTCCAGGTCTGCATTGTTAACCTGCGTCTCAGAAGCCTCTGGCAAAAGTCTGTGGTGAAGACCTGCGAAACTCACTCTGCAGGCAGTGTGGAACTGTGAGGGACTGAGGGTGAGCTCAACTCTCAGAAGTAAGATGCTTTTGGACAAGGCGTTCACCTTCCTTCTCACTTATGGAACTTAGTATGTAGCACCAGTCTACCAAAGGAATTACAAGCAAATCGCTGGATTGAGCTTGGACGCACGAGTGTTGTGTGCCGGGAGATTCCAGTTACCTCTCCCAACACTTCCGTCAAACAGCGAGCCTAGGCCTTTTAGAAGCGAAGGGTACCAGCAGGCTGGATGTGGAGGTACAGGCCATCAGCTCAACTCTCAGAAGTGTGTATGCATGGGAGGCAGATGTCTGCTACCCACTCTGACATGGGAGTTGGAACCTAGCTACAGTCTGATTGAAGTAGGCCTTTGAAAATCGCTGTATTCAACTCAGATACACAGGAGGTCAGGCCCAATGCGTACACATGCTTTTCCCGCAACCTCTCTCAGCCACTAACATTAGGATGTTAGCAGCTGCGCCTACAGTCAGGCAGGATGCGGGTGGGTTCTGCCATGTCCTCAGCACTCCCAGGGAAGCATGCCTAGAAGCCAGCTCTCAACTAGCTGCATTCTTATGGCAGTGTGAAGGTAGCAGTATTCTGAGTCAGGAGGTTCCAAGATTACCACTCTACTGCACCTGGAGATACCCTCCAGGTCTGCATTGTTAACTTGCGTCTCAGAAGCCTGTGGCAAACGTCTCTGGTGAAGACCTTTGAAACTAACTCTGCAGGCAGTGTGGAACTGTGAGGGACTGAGGGTGAGCTCAACTCTCAGAAGTAAGATGCTTTTGGACAAGGCGTTCAGCTACCTTCTCACGTATGGAACTTAGTATGTAGCACCAGTCTACCACACGAATTACTAGGCAATCGCTGGAATGAGCTTGGAGGCCCTAGTCTTGTGTGCCGGGAGATTCCAATTACCTCTCCCAACACTTCCGTCAAACAGCGAGCCTAGGCCTTTTAGAAGTGAAATGAACCAGCAGGCTGGATGGGGAGGTACAGGCCTTAAGCTCAACTCTCAGAAGTGTGTATGCAGGGGAGACAGATGTCTGCTACCCACTCTGACATGGGAGTTGGAAACTAGCTACACTCTGATTGAAGAAGGCCATTGGAAATCGCTGTATTCAACTCAGATACACAGGAGTTCAGGCCCAATGCTTAAACATGCTTTTCCCGCAACCTCTCTCAGCCACTAACATTAGGATGTTAGCAGCTGCGCCTACAGTGAGGCAGGATGCGGGTGGGTTCTGCCCTGTCCTCAGCACTCCCAGGGAAGCATGCCTAGAAGCCAGCTCTCAACTAGCTGCATTCTTATGGCAGTGTGAAGGTAGCAGTATTCTGAGTAAGGAGGTTCCCAGATTACCACTCTACTGCACCTGGAGATACCCTCCAGGTCTGCATTGTTAACTTGCGTCTCAGAAGCCTCTGGCAAACGTCTCTGGTGAAGATGTCCGAAACTCACTCTGCAGGCAGTGTGGAACTGTGAGGGACTGAGGGTGAGCTCAACTCTCAGAAGTAAGATGTTTTTGGACAAGGCGTTCAACTACCTACTCACGTATGGAACTTAGTATGTAGCACCAGTCTACCCCAGGAATTACTAGGAAATCGCTTGATTGAGCTTGGAGGCACTCGTCTTGTGTGCCGGGAGATTCCAGTTACCTCTCCCAACACTTGCGTCAAGCAGCGAGCCTAGGCATTTTGGAAGCGAAAGGTAGCGGCAGGCAGGATGTTGGGTTACAGGTCATAAGCTCAACTCTCAGAAGTGTGTATGCATGGGTGGCAGATGTCTGCTACCCACTCGGACATGGGAGTTGGAACCTAGCTACACTCCTATTGAAGAAGGACTTTGGAAATCGCTCTATTCAACTCAGATACACGGGAGTTCAGGCCCAATGCTTACACATGCTTTTCCCACAAACTATCCCAGCCACTAACATAAGGAGGTTAGCAGGTAAGTCTACAGTCAGGCAGGATGCGGGAGGGTCCTGCCCTGTCCTCAGCTCTCACAGGGAAGCATGCCTTGAAGCCAGCTCTCAACTAGCTGCATTCTTATGACAGTGTGAAGGTAGCAGTATTCTGAGTCAGGAGGTTCCCAGATTACCACTCTACTGCACCTGGAGATACCCTCCAGGTCTGCATTGTTAACTTGCGTCTCAGAAGCCTCTGGCAAACGTCTCTGGTGAAGACGTGCGAAACTCACTCTGCAGGCAGTGTGGAACTGTGAGGGACTGAGGGTGAGCTCAACTCTCAGCAGTAAGATGATTTTGGACAAGGCGTTCAGCTACCTTCTCACATATGGAACTTAGTATGTAGCACCAGTCTACCCCAGGAATTACTGGGAAATCGCTGGATTGAGCTTGGAGGCACTAGTCTTGTTGCCGGGAGATTCCAGTTACCTCTCCCAACACTTCGGTGAAGCAGCGAGCCTAGGCCTTTTGGAAGCGAAAGCTAGCTGCAGGCAGGAGGTAGGGTTACAGGCCATAAGCTCAACTCTCTGAAGTGTGTATGCATGGGAGGCAGATGTCTGCTACCCACTCGTACATGCGAGTGGGAACCTACTACACTCTGATGAAAAAGGACTTTGGAAATCGCTGTATTCAACTCAGATACACGTGGGTTCAGGCACAACGATTCCACATGCATTTCTCAAAACCTTTCCCTGCCACTAACATGAGGACGTTAGCAGCTCCTTCTACAGTCAAGCAGGATGCGGGAGGGTTGTGCCCTGTCCTTAGCTCTCACAGGGAAGCATGTCTTGAAGCCAGCGGTCAACTAGCTGCATACTTATGGCAGGGTCAAGGTAGCAGTATTCTGAGACAGGAGGTTCCCAGATTACCACTCTACTGCACCTGGAGATACCCTCCAGGTCTGCATTGCTAACTTGCGTCTCAGAGGCCTCTGGCAAACGTCTCTGGTGAAGACGTGCGAAACTCACTCTGCAGGCAGTGTGGAACTGTGAGGGACTGAGGGTCAGCTCAACTCTCAGAAGTAAGATGTTTTTGGACAAGGCGTTCAACTACCTACTCACGTCTGGAACTTAGTATGTAGCACCAGTCTACCCCAGGAATTACTAGGAAATCGCTTGATTGAGCTTGGAGGCACTCGTCTTGTGTGCCGGGAGATTCCAATTACCTCTCCAACACTTGCGTCAAGCAGCGAGCCTAGGCCTTTTGGAAGCGAAAGGTAGCGGCAGGCACGATGTAGGGTTACAGGCCATAAGCTCAACTCTCAGAAGTGTGTATGCATGGGAGGCAGATGTCTGCTACCCACTCGGACATGGGAGTTGGAACCTAGCTACACTCCTATTGAAGAAGGATGTTGGAAATCGCTGTATTCAACTCAGATACTCGGGAGTTCAGGCCCAATGCTTACACATGCTTTTCCCACAACCTATCCCAGCCACTAACATAAGGAGGTTAGCAGGTACGTCTACAGTCAGGCAGGATGCGGGAGGGTTCTGCCCTGTCCTCAGCTCTCACAGGGAAGCATGCCTAGAAGCCAGCTCTCAACTAGCTGCATTCTTATGACAGTGTGAAGGTAGCAGTATTCTGAGTAAGGCGGTTCCGAGATTACCACTCTACTGCACCTGGAGATACCCTCCAGGTCTGCATTGTTAACTTGCGTCTCAGAAGCCTGTGGCAAACGTCTCTGGTGAAGACCTGCGAAACTCACTCTGCAGGCAGTGTGGAACTGTGAGGGACTGAGGGTGAGCTCAACTCTCAGAAGTAAGATGCTTTTGGACAAGGCGTTCAGCTACCTTCTCACGTATGGAACTTAGTATGTAGCACCTGTCTACCCCAGGAATTACTAGGCAATCGCTGGAATGAGCTTGGAGGCACTAGTCTTGTGTGCCGGGAGATTCCAATTACCTCTCCCAACACTTCCGTCAAACAGCGAGCCTAGGCCTTTTAGAAGCGAAGGGTACCAGCAGGGTGGATGGAGATGTACAGGCCATAAGCTCAACTCTCAGAAGTGTGTATGCATGGGAGGCAGATGTCTGCTCCCCATTCTGACATGGGAGTTGGAACCTAGCTACACTCTGATTGAAGAAGGCCATTGGAAATCGCTGTATTCAACTCAGGTACACAGGAGTTCAGGCCCAATGCTTACACATGCTTTTCCCGCAACCTCTCTCAGCCACTAAGTTTAGGATGCTAGCAACTACGCCTACAGTCAGGCAGGATGCGGGAGGGTTCTGCCCTGTCCTCAGCACTCCCAGGGAAGCATGCCTAGAAGCCAGCTCTCAACTAGCTGCATTCTTATGGCAGTGTGAAGGTAGCAGTATTCTGAGTCAGGAGGTTCCAAGATTACCACTCTACTGCACCTGGAGATACCCTCCAGGTCTGCATTGTTAACCTGCGTCTCAGAAGCCTCTGGCAAAAGTCTGTGGTGAAGACCTGCGAAACTCACTCTGCAGGCAGTGTGGAACTGTGAGGGACTGAGGGTGAGCTCAACTCTCAGAAGTAAGATGCTTTTGGACAAGGCGTTCACCTTCCTTCTCACTTATGGAACTTAGTATGTAGCACCAGTCTACCAAAGGAATTACAAGCAAATCGCTGGATTGAGCTTGGACGCACGAGTGTTGTGTGCCGGGAGATTCCAGTTACCTCTCCCAACACTTCCGTCAAACAGCGAGCCTAGGCCTTTTAGAAGCGAAGGGTACCAGCAGGCTGGATGTGGAGGTACAGGCCATCAGCTCAACTCTCAGAAGTGTGTATGCATGGGAGGCAGATGTCTGCTACCCACTCTGACATGGGAGTTGGAACCTAGCTACAGTCTGATTGAAGTAGGCCTTTGAAAATCGCTGTATTCAACTCAGATACACAGGAGGTCAGGCCCAATGCGTACACATGCTTTTCCCGCAACCTCTCTCAGCCACTAACATTAGGATGTTAGCAGCTGCGCCTACAGTCAGGCAGGATGCGGGTGGGTTCTGCCATGTCCTCAGCACTCCCAGGGAAGCATGCCTAGAAGCCAGCTCTCAACTAGCTGCATTCTTATGGCAGTGTGAAGGTAGCAGTATTCTGAGTCAGGAGGTTCCAAGATTACCACTCTACTGCACCTGGAGATACCCTCCAGGTCTGCATTGTTAACTTGCGTCTCAGAAGCCTGTGGCAAACGTCTCTGGTGAAGACCTTTGAAACTAACTCTGCAGGCAGTGTGGAACTGTGAGGGACTGAGGGTGAGCTCAACTCTCAGAAGTAAGATGCTTTTGGACAAGGCGTTCAGCTACCTTCTCACGTATGGAACTTAGTATGTAGCACCAGTCTACCACACGAATTACTAGGCAATCGCTGGAATGAGCTTGGAGGCCCTAGTCTTGTGTGCCGGGAGATTCCAATTACCTCTCCCAACACTTCCGTCAAACAGCGAGCCTAGGCCTTTTAGAAGTGAAAGGAACCAGCAGGCTGGATGGGGAGGTACAGGCCTTAAGCTCAACTCTCAGAAGTGTGTATGCAGGGGAGACAGATGTCTGCTACCCACTCTGACATGGGAGTTGGAAACTAGCTACACTCTGATTGAAGAAGGCCATTGGAAATCGCTGTATTCAACTCAGATACACAGGAGTTCAGGCCCAATGCTTAAACATGCTTTTCCCGCAACCTCTCTCAGCCACTAACATTAGGATGTTAGCAGCTGCGCCTACAGTGAGGCAGGATGCGGGTGGGTTCTGCCCTGTCCTCAGCACTCCCAGGGAAGCATGCCTAGAAGCCAGCTCTCAACTAGCTGCATTCTTATGGCAGTGTGAAGGTAGCAGTATTCTGAGTCAGGAGGTTCCAAGATTACCACTCTACTGCACCTGGAGATACCCTCCAGGTCTGCATTGTTAACTTGCGTCTCAGAAGCCTCTGGCAAACGTCTCTGGTGAAGACGTCCGAAACTCACTCTGCAGGCAGTGTGGAACTGTGAGGGACTGAGGGTGAGCTCAACTCTCAGAAGTAAGATGTTTTTGGACAAGGCGTTCAACTACCTACTCACGTATGGAACTTAGTATGTAGCACCAGTCTACCCCAGGAATTACTAGGAAATCGCTTGATTGAGCTTGGAGGCACTCGTCTTGTGTGCCGGGAGATTCCAGTTACCTCTCCCAACACTTGCGTCAAGCAGCGAGCCTAGGCATTTTGGAAGCGAAAGGTAGCGGCAGGCAGGATGTTGGGTTACAGGTCATAAGCTCAACTCTCAGAAGTGTGTATGCATGGGTGGCAGATGTCTGCTACCCACTCGGACATGGGAGTTGGAACCTAGCTACACTCCTATTGAAGAAGGACTTTGGAAATCGCTCTATTCAACTCAGATACACGGGAGTTCAGGCCCAATGCTTACACATGCTTTTCCCACAAACTATCCCAGCCACTAACAGAAGGAGGTTAGCAGGTAAGTCTACAGTCAGGCAGGATGCGGGAGGGTCCTGCCCTGTCCTCAGCTCTCACAGGGAAGCATGCCTTGAAGCCAGCTCTCAACTAGCTGCATTCTTATGACAGTGTGAAGGTAGCAGTATTCTGAGTCAGGAGGTTCCCAGATTACCACTCTACTGCACCTGGAGATACCCTCCAGGTCTGCATTGTTAACTTGCGTCTCAGAAGCCTCTGGCAAACGTCTCTGGTGAAGACGTGCGAAACTCACTCTGCAGGCAGTGTGGAACTGTGAGGGACTGAGGGTGAGCTCAACTCTCAGCAGTAAGATGATTTTGGACAAGGCGTTCAGCTACCTTCTCACATATGGAACTTAGTATGTAGCACCAGTCTACCCCAGGAATTACTGGGAAATCGCTGGATTGAGCTTGGAGGCACTAGTCTTGTTGCCGGGAGATTCCAGTTACCTCTCCCAACACTTCGGTGAAGCAGCGAGCCTAGGCCTTTTGGAAGCGAAAGCTAGCTGCAGGCAGGAGGTAGGGTTACAGGCCATAAGCTCAACTCTCTGAAGTGTGTATGCATGGGAGGCAGATGTCTGCTACCCACTCGTACATGCGAGTGGGAACCTACTACACTCTGATGAAAAAGGACTTTGGAAATCGCTGTATTCAACTCAGATACACGTGGGTTCAGGCACAACGATTCCACATGCATTTCTCAAAACCTTTCCCTGCCACTAACATGAGGACGTTAGCAGCTCCTTCTACAGTCAAGCAGGATGCGGGAGGGTTGTGCCCTGTCCTTAGCTCTCACAGGGAAGCATGTCTTGAAGCCAGCGGTCAACTAGCTGCATACTTATGGCAGGGTCAAGGTAGCAGTATTCTGAGACAGGAGGTTCCCAGATTACCACTCTACTGCACCTGGAGATACCCTCCAGGTCTGCATTGCTAACTTGCGTCTCAGAGGCCTCTGGCAAACGTCTCTGGTGAAGACGTGCGAAACTCACTCTGCAGGCAGTGTGGAACTGTGAGGGACTGAGGGTCAGCTCAACTCTCAGAAGTAAGATGTTTTTGGACAAGGCGTTCAACTACCTACTCACGTCTGGAACTTAGTATGTAGCACCAGTCTACCCCAGGAATTACTAGGAAATCGCTTGATTGAGCTTGGAGGCACTCGTCTTGTGTGCCGGGAGATTCCAATTACCTCTCCAACACTTGCGTCAAGCAGCGAGCCTAGGCCTTTTGGAAGCGAAAGGTAGCGGCAGGCACGATGTAGGGTTACAGGCCATAAGCTCAACTCTCAGAAGTGTGTATGCATGGGAGGCAGATGTCTGCTACCCACTCGGACATGGGAGTTGGAACCTAGCTACACTCCTATTGAAGAAGGATGTTGGAAATCGCTGTATTCAACTCAGATACTCGGGAGTTCAGGCCCAATGCTTACACATGCTTTTCCCACAACCTATCCCAGCCACTAACATAAGGAGGTTAGCAGGTACGTCTACAGTCAGGCAGGATGCGGGAGGGTTCTGCCCTGTCCTCAGCTCTCACAGGGAAGCATGCCTAGAAGCCAGCTCTCAACTAGCTGCATTCTTATGACAGTGTGAAGGTAGCAGTATTCTGAGTAAGGCGGTTCCGAGATTACCACTCTACTGCACCTGGAGATACCCTCCAGGTCTGCATTGTTAACTTGCGTCTCAAAAGCCTGTGGCAAACGTCTCTGGTGAAGACCTGCGAAACTCACTCTGCAGGCAGTGTGGAACTGTGAGGGACTGAGGGTGAGCTCAACTCTCAGAAGTAAGATGCTTTTGGACAAGGCGTTCAGCTACCTTCTCACGTATGGAACTTAGTATGTAGCACCTGTCTACCCCAGGAATTACTAGGCAATCGCTGGAATGAGCTTGGAGGCACTAGTCTTGTGTGCCGGGAGATTCCAATTACCTCTCCCAACACTTCCGTCAAACAGCGAGCCTAGGCCTTTTAGAAGCGAAGGGTACCAGCAGGGTGGATGGAGATGTACAGGCCATAAGCTCAACTCTCAGAAGTGTGTATGCATGGGAGGCAGATGTCTGCTCCCCATTCTGACATGGGAGTTGGAACCTAGCTACACTCCTATTGAAGAAGGCCATTGGAAATCGCTGTATTCAACTCAGGTACACAGGAGTTCAGGCCCAATGCTTACACATGCTTTTCCCGCAACCTCTCTCAGCCACTAAGTTTAGGATGCTAGCAACTACGCCTACAGTCAGGCAGGATGCGGGAGGGTTCTGCCCTGTCCTCAGCACTCCCAGGGAAGCATGCCTAGAAGCCAGCTCTCAACTAGCTGCATTCTTATGGCAGTGTGAAGGTAGCAGTATTCTGAGTCAGGAGGTTCCAAGATTACCACTCTACTGCACCTGGAGATACCCTCCAGGTCTGCATTGTTAACCTGCGTCTCAGAAGCCTCTGGCAAAAGTCTGTGGTGAAGACCTGCGAAACTCACTCTGCAGGCAGTGTGGAACTGTGAGGGACTGAGGGTGAGCTCAACTCTCAGAAGTAAGATGCTTTTGGACAAGGCGTTCACCTTCCTTCTCACTTATGGAACTTAGTATGTAGCACCAGTCTACCAAAGGAATTACAAGCAAATCGCTGGATTGAGCTTGGACGCACGAGTGTTGTGTGCCGGGAGATTCCAGTTACCTCTCCCAACACTTCCGTCAAACAGCGAGCCTAGGCCTTTTAGAAGCGAAGGGTACCAGCAGGCTGGATGTGGAGGTACAGGCCATCAGCTCAACTCTCAGAAGTGTGTATGCATGGGAGGCAGATGTCTGCTACCCACTCTGACATGGGAGTTGGAACCTAGCTACAGTCTGATTGAAGTAGGCCTTTGAAAATCGCTGTATTCAACTCAGATACACAGGAGTTCAGGCCCAATGCGTACACATGCTTTTCCCGCAACCTCTCTCAGCCACTAACATTAGGATGTTAGCAGCTGCGCCTACAGTCAGGCAGGATGCGGGTGGGTTCTGCCATGTCCTCAGCACTCCCAGGGAAGCATGCCTAGAAGCCAGCTCTCAACTAGCTGCATTCTTATGGCAGTGTGAAGGTAGCAGTATTCTGAGTCAGGAGGTTCCAAGATTACCACTCTACTGCACCTGGAGATACCCTCCAGGTCTGCATTGTTAACTTGCGTCTCAGAAGCCTGTGGCAAACGTCTCTGGTGAAGACCTTTGAAACTAACTCTGCAGGCAGTGTGGAACTGTGAGGGACTGAGGGTGAGCTCAACTCTCAGAAGTAAGATGCTTTTGGACAAGGCGTTCAGCTACCTTCTCACGTATGGAACTTAGTATGTAGCACCAGTCTACCACACGAATTACTAGGCAATCGCTGGAATGAGCTTGGAGGCCCTAGTCTTGTGTGCCGGGAGATTCCAATTACCTCTCCCAACACTTCCGTCAAACAGCGAGCCTAGGCCTTTTAGAAGTGAAAGGAACCAGCAGGCTGGATGGGGAGGTACAGGCCTTAAGCTCAACTCTCAGAAGTGTGTATGCAGGGGAGACAGATGTCTGCTACCCACTCTGACATGGGAGTTGGAAACTAGCTACACTCTGATTGAAGAAGGCCATTGGAAATCGCTGTATTCAACTCAGATACACAGGAGTTCAGGCCCAATGCTTAAACATGCTTTTCCCGCAACCTCTCTCAGCCACTAACATTAGGATGTTAGCAGCTGCGCCTACAGTGAGGCAGGATGCGGGTGGGTTCTGCCCTGTCCTCAGCACTCCCAGGGAAGCATGCCTAGAAGCCAGCTCTCAACTAGCTGCATTCTTATGGCAGTGTGAAGGTAGCAGTATTCTGAGTAAGGAGGTTCCCAGATTACCACTCTACTGCACCTGGAGATACCCTCCAGGTCTGCATTGTTAACTTGCGTCTCAGAAGCCTCTGGCAAACGTCTCTGGTGAAGACGTCCGAAACTCACTCTGCAGGCAGTGTGGAACTGTGAGGGACTGAGGGTGAGCTCAACTCTCAGAAGTAAGATGTTTTTGGACAAGGCGTTCAACTACCTACTCACGTATGGAACTTAGTATGTAGCACCAGTCTACCCCAGGAATTACTAGGAAATCGCTTGATTGAGCTTGGAGGCACTCGTCTTGTGTGCCGGGAGATTCCAGTTACCTCTCCCAACACTTGCGTCAAGCAGCGAGCCTAGGCATTTTGGAAGCGAAAGGTAGCGGCAGGCAGGATGTTGGGTTACAGGTCATAAGCTCAACTCTCAGAAGTGTGTATGCATGGGTGGCAGATGTCTGCTACCCACTCGGACATGGGAGTTGGAACCTAGCTACACTCCTATTGAAGAAGGACTTTGGAAATCGCTCTATTCAACTCAGATACACGGGAGTTCAGGCCCAATGCTTACACATGCTTTTCCCACAAACTATCCCAGCCACTAACAGAAGGAGGTTAGCAGGTAAGTCTACAGTCAGGCAGGATGCGGGAGGGTCCTGCCCTGTCCTCAGCTCTCACAGGGAAGCATGCCTTGAAGCCAGCTCTCAACTAGCTGCATTCTTATGACAGTGTGAAGGTAGCAGTATTCTGAGTCAGGAGGTTCCCAGATTACCACTCTACTGCACCTGGAGATACCCTCCAGGTCTGCATTGTTAACTTGCGTCTCAGAAGCCTCTGGCAAACGTCTCTGGTGAAGACGTGCGAAACTCACTCTGCAGGCAGTGTGGAACTGTGAGGGACTGAGGGTGAGCTCAACTCTCAGCAGTAAGATGATTTTGGACAAGGCGTTCAGCTACCTTCTCACATATGGAACTTAGTATGTAGCACCAGTCTACCCCAGGAATTACTGGGAAATCGCTGGATTGAGCTTGGAGGCACTAGTTTTGTTGCCGGGAGATTCCAGTTACCTCTCCCAACACTTCGGTGAAGCAGCGAGCCTAGGCCTTTTGGAAGCGAAAGCTAGCTGCAGGCAGGAGGTAGGGTTACAGGCCATAAGCTCAACTCTCTGAAGTGTGTATGCATGGGAGGCAGATGTCTGCTACCCACTCGTACATGCGAGTGGGAACCTACTACACTCTGATGAAAAAGGACTTTGGAAATCGCTGTATTCAACTCAGATACACGTGGGTTCAGGCACAACGATTCCACATGCATTTCTCAAAACCTTTCCCTGCCACTAACATGAGGACGTTAGCAGCTCCTTCTACAGTCAAGCAGGATGCGGGAGGGTTGTGCCCTGTCCTTAGCTCTCACAGGGAAGCATGTCTTGAAGCCAGCGGTCAACTAGCTGCATACTTATGGCAGGGTCAAGGTAGCAGTATTCTGAGACAGGAGGTTCCCAGATTACCACTCTACTGCACCTGGAGATACCCTCCAGGTCTGCATTGTTAACTTGCGTCTCAGAGGCCTCTGGCAAACGTCTCTGGTGAAGACGTGCGAAACTCACTCTGCAGGCAGTGTGGAACTGTGAGGGACTGAGGGTCAGCTCAACTCTCAGAAGTAAGATGTTTTTGGACAAGGCGTTCAACTACCTACTCACGTCTGGAACTTAGTATGTAGCACCAGTCTACCCCAGGAATTACTAGGAAATCGCTTGATTGAGCTTGGAGGCACTCGTCTTGTGTGCCGGGAGATTCCAATTACCTCTCCAACACTTGCGTCAAGCAGCGAGCCTAGGCCTTTTGGAAGCGAAAGGTAGCGGCAGGCACGATGTAGGGTTACAGGCCATAAGCTCAACTCTCAGAAGTGTGTATGCATGGGAGGCAGATGTCTGCTACCCACTCGGACATGGGAGTTGGAACCTAGCTACACTCCTATTGAAGAAGGATGTTGGAAATCGCTGTATTCAACTCAGATACTCGGGAGTTCAGGCCCAATGCTTACACATGCTTTTCCCACAACCTATCCCAGCCACTAACATAAGGAAGTTAGCAGGTACGTCTACAGTCAGGCAGGATGCGGGAGGGTTCTGCCCTGTCCTCAGCTCTCACAGGGAAGCATGCCTAGAAGCCAGCTCTCAACTAGCTGCATTCTTATGACAGTGTGAAGGTAGCAGTATTCTGAGTAAGGCGGTTCCGAGATTACCACTCTACTGCACCTGGAGATACCCTCCAGGTCTGCATTGTTAACTTGCGTCTCAGAAGCCTGTGGCAAACGTCTCTGGTGAAGACCTGCGAAACTCACTCTGCAGGCAGTGTGTAACTGTGAGGGACTGAGGGTGAGCTCAACTCTCAGAAGTAAGATGCTTTTGGACAAGGCGTTCAGCTACCTTCTCACGTATGGAACTTAGTATGTAGCACCTGTCTACCCCAGGAATTACTAGGCAATCGCTGGAATGAGCTTGGAGGCACTAGTCTTGTGTGCCGGGAGATTCCAATTACCTCTCCCAACACTTCCGTCAAACAGCGAGCCTAGGCCTTTTAGAAGCGAAGGGTACCAGCAGGGTGGATGGAGATGTACAGGCCATAAGCTCAACTCTCAGAAGTGTGTATGCATGGGAGGCAGATGTCTGCTCCCCATTCTGACATGGGAGTTGGAACCTAGCTACACTCTGATTGAAGAAGGCCATTGGAAATCGCTGTATTCAACTCAGTTACACAGGAGTTCAGGCCCAATGCTTACACATGCTTTTCCCGCAACCTCTCTCAGCCACTAAGTTTAGGATGCTAGCAACTACGCCTACAGTCAGGCAGGATGCGGGAGGGTTCTGCCCTGTCCTCAGCACTCCCAGGGAAGCATGCCTAGAAGCCAGCTCTCAACTAGCTGCATTCTTATGGCAGTGTGAAGGTAGCAGTATTCTGAGTCAGGAGGTTCCAAGATTACCACTCTACTGCACCTGGAGATACCCTCCAGGTCTGCATTGTTAACCTGCGTCTCAGAAGCCTCTGGCAAAAGTCTGTGGTGAAGACCTGCGAAACTCACTCTGCAGGCAGTGTGGAACTGTGAGGGACTGAGGGTGAGCTCAACTCTCAGAAGTAAGATGCTTTTGGACAAGGCGTTCACCTTCCTTCTCACTTATGGAACTTAGTATGTAGCACCAGTCTACCAAAGGAATTACAAGCAAATCGCTGGATTGAGCTTGGACGCACGAGTGTTGTGTGCCGGGAGATTCCAGTTACCTCTCCCAACACTTCCGTCAAACAGCGAGCCTAGGCCTTTTAGAAGCGAAGGGTACCAGCAGGCTGGATGTGGAGGTACAGGCCATCAGCTCAACTCTCAGAAGTGTGTATGCATGGGAGGCAGATGTCTGCTACCCACTCTGACATGGGAGTTGGAACCTAGCTACAGTCTGATTGAAGTAGGCCTTTGAAAATCGCTGTATTCAACTCAGATACACAGGAGTTCAGGCCCAATGCGTACACATGCTTTTCCCGCAACCTCTCTCAGCCACTAACATTAGGATGTTAGCAGCTGCGCCTACAGTCAGGCAGGATGCGGGTGGGTTCTGCCATGTCCTCAGCACTCCCAGGGAAGCATGCCTAGAAGCCAGCTCTCAACTAGCTGCATTCTTATGGCAGTGTGAAGGTAGCAGTATTCTGAGTCAGGAGGTTCCAAGATTACCACTCTACTGCACCTGGAGATACCCTCCAGGTCTGCATTGTTAACTTGCGTCTCAGAAGCCTGTGGCAAACGTCTCTGGTGAAGACCTGCGAAACTCACTCTGCAGGCAGTGTGGAACTGTGAGGGACTGAGGGTGAGCTCAACTCTCAGAAGTAAGATGCTTTTGGACAAGGCGTTCAGCTACCTTCTCACGTATGGAACTTAGTATGTAGCACCAGTCTACCACACGAATTACTAGGCAATCGCTGGAATGAGCTTGGAGGCCCTAGTCTTGTGTGCCGGGAGATTCCAATTACCTCTCCCAACACTTCCGTCAAACAGCGAGCCTAGGCCTTTTAGAAGTGAAAGGAACCAGCAGGCTGGATGGGGAGGTACAGGCCTTAAGCTCAACTCTCAGAAGTGTGTATGCAGGGGAGACAGATGTCTGCTACCCACTCTGACATGGGAGTTGGAAACTAGCTACACTCTGATTGAAGAAGGCCATTGGAAATCGCTGTATTCAACTCAGATACACAGGAGTTCAGGCCCAATGCTTAAACATGCTTTTCCCGCAACCTCTCTCAGCCACTAACATTAGGATGTTAGCAGCTGCGCCTACAGTGAGGCAGGATGCGGGTGGGTTCTGCCCTGTCCTCAGCACTCCCAGGGAAGCATGCCTAGAAGCCAGCTCTCAACTAGCTGCATTCTTATGGCAGTGTGAAGGTAGCAGTATTCTGAGTAAGGAGGTTCCCAGATTACCACTCTACTGCACCTGGAGATACCCTCCAGGTCTGCATTGTTAACTTGCGTCTCAGAAGCCTCTGGCAAACGTCTCTGGTGAAGACGTCCGAAACTCACTCTGCAGGCAGTGTGGAACTGTGAGGGACTGAGGGTGAGCTCAACTCTCAGAAGTAAGATGTTTTTGGACAAGGCGTTCAACTACCTACTCACGTATGGAACTTAGTATGTAGCACCAGTCTACCCCAGGAATTACTAGGAAATCGCTTGATTGAGCTTGGAGGCACTCGTCTTGTGTGCCGGGAGATTCCAGTTACCTCTCCCAACACTTGCGTCAAGCAGCGAGCCTAGGCATTTTGGAAGCGAAAGGTAGCGGCAGGCAGGATGTTGGGTTACAGGTCATAAGCTCAACTCTCAGAAGTGTGTATGCATGGGTGGCAGATGTCTGCTACCCACTCGGACATGGGAGTTGGAACCTAGCTACACTCCTATTGAAGAAGGACTTTGGAAATCGCTCTATTCAACTCAGATACACGGGAGTTCAGGCCCAATGCTTACACATGCTTTTCCCACAAACTATCCCAGCCACTAACAGAAGGAGGTTAGCAGGTAAGTCTACAGTCAGGCAGGATGCGGGAGGGTCCTGCCCTGTCCTCAGCTCTCACAGGGAAGCATGCCTTGAAGCCAGCTCTCAACTAGCTGCATTCTTATGACAGTGTGAAGGTAGCAGTATTCTGAGTCAGGAGGTTCCCAGATTACCACTCTACTGCACCTGGAAATACCCTCCAGGTCTGCATTGTTAACTTGCGTCTCAGAAGCCTCTGGCAAACGTCTCTGGTGAAGACGTGCGAAACTCACTCTGCAGGCAGTGTGGAACTGTGAGGGACTGAGGGTGAGCTCAACTCTCAGCAGTAAGATGATTTTGGACAAGGCGTTCAGCTACCTTCTCACATATGGAACTTAGTATGTAGCACCAGTCTACCCCAGGAATTACTGGGAAATCGCTGGATTGAGCTTGGAGGCACTAGTCTTGTTGCCGGGAGATTCCAGTTACCTCTCCCAACACTTCGGTGAAGCAGCGAGCCTAGGCCTTTTGGAAGCGAAAGCTAGCTGCAGGCAGGAGGTAGGGTTACAGGCCATAAGCTCAACTCTCAAAAGTGTGTATGCATGGGATGCAGATGTCTGCTACCCACTCGTACATGCGAGTGGGAACCTACTACACTCTGATGAAAAAGGACTTTGGAAATCGCTGTATTCAACTCAGATACACGTGGGTTCAGGCACAACGATTCCACATGCATTTCTCAAAACCTTTCCCTACCACTAACATGAGGACGTTAGCAGCTCCTTCTACAGTCAAGCAGGATGCGGGAGGGTTGTGCCCTGTCCTTAGCTCTCACAGGGAAGCATGTCTTGAAGCCAGCGGTCAACTAGCTGCATACTTATGGCAGGGTCAAGGTAGCAGTATTCTGAGACAGGAGGTTCCCAGATTACCACTCTACTGCACCTGGAGATACCCTCCAGGTCTGCATTGTTAACTTGCGTCTCAGAGGCCTCTGGCAAACGTCTCTGGTGAAGACGTGCGAAACTCACTCTGCAGGCAGTGTGGAACTGTGAGGGACTGAGGGTCAGCTCAACTCTCAGAAGTAAGATGTTTTTGGACAAGGCGTTCAACTACCTACTCACGTCTGGAACTTAGTATGTAGCACCAGTCTACCCCAGGAATTACTAGGAAATCGCTTGATTGAGCTTGGAGGCACTCGTCTTGTGTGCCGGGAGATTCCAATTACCTCTCCAACACTTGCGTCAAGCAGCGAGCCTAGGCCTTTTGGAAGCGAAAGGTAGCGGCAGGCACGATGTAGGGTTACAGGCCATAAGCTCAACTCTCAGAAGTGTGTATGCATGGGAGGCAGATGTCTGCTACCCACTCGGACATGGGAGTTGGAACCTAGCTACACTCCTATTGAAGAAGGATGTTGGAAATCGCTGTATTCAACTCAGGTACTCGGGAGTTCAGGCCCAATGCTTACACATGCTTTTCCCACAACCTATCCCAGCCACTAACATAAGGAGGTTAGCAGGTACGTCTACAGTCAGGCAGGATGCGGGAGGGTTCTGCCCTGTCCTCAGCTCTCACAGGGAAGCATGCCTAGAAGCCAGCTCTCAACTAGCTGCATTCTTATGACAGTGTGAAGGTAGCAGTATTCTGAGTAAGGCGGTTCCGAGATTACCACTCTACTGCACCTGGAGATACCCTCCAGGTCTGCATTGTTAACTTGCGTCTCAGAAGCCTGTGGCAAACGTCTCTGGTGAAGACCTGCGAAACTCACTCTGCAGGCAGTGTGTAACTGTGAGGGACTGAGGGTGAGCTCAACTCTCAGAAGTAAGATGCTTTTGGACAAGGCGTTCAGCTACCTTCTCACGTATGGAACTTAGTATGTAGCACCTGTCTACCCCAGGAATTACTAGGCAATCGCTGGAATGAGCTTGGAGGCACTAGTCTTGTGTGCCGGGAGATTCCAATTACCTCTCCCAACACTTCCGTCAAACAGCGAGCCTAGGCCTTTTAGAAGCGAAGGGTACCAGCAGTGTGGATGGAGATGTACAGGCCATAAGCTCAACTCTCAGAAGTGTGTATGCATGGGAGGCAGATGTCTGCTCCCCATTCTGACATGGGAGTTGGAACCTAGCTACACTCTGATTGAAGAAGGCCATTGGAAATCGCTGTATTCAACTCAGTTACACAGGAGTTCAGGCCCAATGCTTACACATGCTTTTCCCGCAACCTCTCTCAGCCACTAAGTTTAGGATGCTAGCAACTACGCCTACAGTCAGGCAGGATGCGGGAGGGTTCTGCCCTGTCCTCAGCACTCCCAGGGAAGCATGCCTAGAAGCCAGCTCTCAACTAGCTGCATTCTTATGGCAGTGTGAAGGTAGCAGTATTCTGAGTCAGGAGGTTCCAAGATTACCACTCTACTGCACCTGGAGATACCCTCCAGGTCTGCATTGTTAACTTGCGTCTCAGAAGCCTGTGGCAAACGTCTCTGGTGAAGACCTTTGAAACTAACTCTGCAGGCAGTGTGGAACTGTGAGGGACTGAGGGTGAGCTCAACTCTCAGAAGTAAGATGCTTTTGGACAAGGCGTTCAGCTACCTTCTCACGTATGGAACTTAGTATGTAGCACCAGTCTACCACACGAATTACTAGGCAATCGCTGGAATGAGCTTGGAGGCCCTAGTCTTGTGTGCCGGGAGATTCCAATTACCTCTCCCAACACTTCCGTCAAACAGCGAGCCTAGGCCTTTTAGAAGTGAAAGGAACCAGCAGGCTGGATGGGGAGGTACAGGCCTTAAGCTCAACTCTCAGAAGTGTGTATGCAGGGGAGACAGATGTCTGCTACCCACTCTGACATGGGAGTTGGAACCTAGCTACACTCTGATTGAAGAAGGACTTTGGAAATCGCTCTATTCAACTCAGATACACGGGAGTTCAGGCCCAATGCTTACACATGCTTTTCCCACAAACTATCCCAGCCACTAACAGAAGGAGGTTAGCAGGTAAGTCTACAGTCAGGCAGGATGCGGGAGGGTCCTGCCCTGTCCTCAGCTCTCACAGGGAAGCATGCCTTGAAGCCAGCTCTCAACTAGCTGCATTCTTATGACAGTGTGAAGGTAGCAGTATTCTGAGTCAGGAGGTTCCCAGATTACCACTCTACTGCACCTGGAGATACCCTCCAGGTCTGCATTGTTAACTTGCGTCTCAGAAGCCTCTGGCAAACGTCTCTGGTGAAGACGTGCGAAACTCACTCTGCAGGCAGTGTGGAACTGTGAGGGACTGAGGGTGAGCTCAACTCTCAGCAGTAAGATGATTTTGGACAAGGCGTTCAGCTACCTTCTCACATATGGAACTTAGTATGTAGCACCAGTCTACCCCAGGAATTACTGGGAAATCGCTGGATTGAGCTTGGAGGCACTAGTCTTGTTGCCAGGAGATTCCAGTTACCTATCCCAACACTTCGGTGAAGCAGCGAGCCTAGGCCTTTTGGAAGCGAAAGCTAACTGCAGGCAGGAGGTAAGGATACAGGCCATAAGCTCAACTCTCAGAAGTGTGTATGCATGGGAGGCAGATGTCTGCTACCCACTCGTACATGCGAGTGGGAACCTACTACACTCTGATGAAAAAGGACTTTGGAAATCGCTGTATTCAACTCAGATACACGTGGGTTCAGGCACAACGATTCCACATGCATTTCTCAAAACCTTTCCCTGCCACTAACATGAGGACGTTAGCAGCTCCTTCTACAGTCAAGCAGGATGCGGGAGGGTTGTGCCCTGTCCTCAGCACTCCCAGGGAAGCATGCCTAGAAGCCAGCTCTCAACTAGCTGCATTCTTATGGCAGTGTGAAGGTAGCAGTATTCTGAGTCAGGAGGTTCCAAGATTACCACTCTACTGCACCTGGAGATACCCTCCAGGTCTGCATTGTTAACCTGCGTCTCAGAAGCCTCTGGCAAAAGTCTGTGGTGAAGACCTGCGAAACTCACTCTGCAGGCAGTGTGGAACTGTGAGGGACTGAGGGTGAGCTCAACTCTCAGAAGTAAGATGCTTTTGGACAAGGCGTTCACCTTCCTTCTCACTTATGGAACTTAGTATGTAGCACCAGTCTACCAAAGGAATTACAAGCAAATCGCTGGATTGAGCTTGGACGCACGAGTGTTGTGTGCCGGGAGATTCCAGTTACCTCTCCCAACACTTCCGTCAAACAGCGAGCCTAGGCCTTTTAGAAGCGAAGGGTACCAGCAGGCTGGATGTGGAGGTACAGGCCATCAGCTCAACTCTCAGAAGTGTGTATGCATGGGAGGCAGATGTCTGCTACCCACTCTGACATGGGAGTTGGAACCTAGCTACAGTCTGATTGAAGTAGGCCTTTGAAAATCGCTGTATTCAACTCAGATACACAGGAGTTCAGGCCCAATGCGTACACATGCTTTTCCCGCAACCTCTCTCAGCCACTAACATTAGGATGTTAGCAGCTGCGCCTACAGTCAGGCAGGATGCGGGTGGGTTCTGCCATGTCCTCAGCACTCCCAGGGAAGCATGCCTAGAAGCCAGCTCTCAACTAGCTGCATTCTTATGGCAGTGTGAAGGTAGCAGTATTCTGAGTCAGGAGGTTCCAAGATTACCACTCTACTGCACCTGGAGATACCCTCCAGGTCTGCATTGTTAACTTGCGTCTCAGAAGCCTGTGGCAAACGTCTCTGGTGAAGACCTGCGAAACTCACTCTGCAGGCAGTGTGGAACTGTGAGGGACTGAGGGTGAGCTCAACTCTCAGAAGTAAGATGCTTTTGGACAAGGCGTTCAGCTACCTTCTCACGTATGGAACTTAGTATGTAGCACCAGTCTACCACACGAATTACTAGGCAATCGCTGGAATGAGCTTGGAGGCCCTAGTCTTGTGTGCCGGGAGATTCCAATTACCTCTCCCAACACTTGCGTCAAGCAGCGAGCCTAGGCATTTTGGAAGCGAAAGGTAGCGGCAGGCAGGATGTTGGGTTACAGGTCATAAGCTCAACTCTCAGAAGTGTGTATGCATGGGTGGCAGATGTCTGCTACCCACTCGGACATGGGAGTTGGAACCTAGCTACACTCCTATTGAAGAAGGACTTTGGAAATCGCTCTATTCAACTCAGATACACGGGAGTTCAGGCCCAATGCTTACACATGCTTTTCCCACAAACTATCCCAGCCACTAACAGAAGGAGGTTAGCAGGTAAGTCTACAGTGAGGCAGGATGCGGGAGGGTCCTGCCCTGTCCTCAGCTCTCACAGGGAAGCATGCCTTGAAGCCAGCTCTCAACTAGCTGCATTCTTATGACAGTGTGAAGGTAGCAGTATTCTGAGTCAGGAGGTTCCCAGATTACCACTCTACTGCACCTGGAGATACCCTCCAGGTCTGCATTGTTAACTTGCGTCTCAGAAGCCTCTGGCAAACGTCTCTGGTGAAGACGTGCGAAACTCACTCTGCAGGCAGTGTGGAACTGTGAGGGACTGAGGGTGAGCTCAACTCTCAGCAGTAAGATGATTTTGGACAAGGCGTTCAGCTACCTTCTCACATATGGAACTTAGTATGTAGCACCAGTCTACCCCAGGAATTACTGGGAAATCGCTGGATTGAGCTTGGAGGCACTAGTCTTGTTGCCGGGAGATTACAGTTACCTCTCCCAACACTTCGGTGAAGCAGCGAGCCTAGGCCTTTTGGAAGCGAAAGCTAGCTGCAGGCAGGAGGTAGGGTTACAGGCCATAAGCTCAACTCTCTGAAGTGTGTATGCATGGGAGGCAGATGTCTGCTACCCACTCGTACATGCGAGTGGGAACCTACTACACTCTGATGAAAAAGGACTTTGGAAATCGCTGTATTCAACTCAGATACACGTGGGTTCAGGCACAACGATTCCACATGCATTTCTCAAAACCTTTCCCTGCCACTAACATGAGGACGTTAGCAGCTCCTTCTACAGTCAAGCAGGATGCGGGAGGGTTGTGCCCTGTCCTTAGCTCTCACAGGGAAGCATGTCTTGAAGCCAGCGGTCAACTAGCTGCATACTAATGGCAGGGTCAAGGTAGCAGTATTCTGAGACAGGAGGTTCCCAGATTACCACTCTACTGCACCTGGAGATACCCTCCAGGTCTGCATTGTTAACTTGCGTCTCAGAGGCCTCTGGCAAACGTCTCTGGTGAAGACGTGCGAAACTCACTCTGCAGGCAGTGTGGAACTGTGAGGGACTGAGGGTCAGCTCAACTCTCAGAAGTAAGATGTTTTTGGACAAGGCGTTCAACTACCTACTCACGTCTGGAACTTAGTATGTAGCACCAGTCTACCCCAGGAATTACTAGGAAATCGCTTGATTGAGCTTGGAGGCACTCGTCTTGTGTGCCGGGAGATTCCAATTACCTCTCCAACACTTGCGTCAAGCAGCGAGCCTAGGCCTTTTGGAAGCGAAAGGTAGCGGCAGGCACGATGTAGGGTTACAGGCCATAAGCTCAACTCTCAGAAGTGTGTATGCATGGGAGGCAGATGTCTGCTACCCACTCGGACATGGGAGTTGGAACCTAGCTACACTCCTATTGAAGAAGGATGTTGGAAATCGCTGTATTCAACTCAGATACTCGGGAGTTCAGGCCCAATGCTTACACATGCTTTTCCCACAACCTATCCCAGCCACTAACATAAGGAGGTTAGCAGGTACGTCTACAGTCAGGCAGGATGCGGGAGGGTTCTGCCCTGTCCTCAGCTCTCACAGGGAAGCATGCCTAGAAGCCAGCTCTCAACTAGCTGCATTCTTATGACAGTGTGAAGGTAGCAGTATTCTGAGTAAGGCGGTTCCGAGATTACCACTCTACTGCACCTGGAGATACCCTCCAGGTCTGCATTGTTAACTTGCGTCTCAGAAGCCTGTGGCAAACGTCTCTGGTGAAGACCTGCGAAACTCACTCTGCAGGCAGTGTGGAACTGTGAGGGACTGAGGGTGAGCTCAACTCTCAGAAGTAAGATGCTTTTGGACAAGGCGTTCAGCTACCTTCTCACGTATGGAACTTAGTATGTAGCACCTGTCTACCCCAGGAATTACTAGGCAATCGCTGGAATGAGCTTGGAGGCACTAGTCTTGTGTGCCGGGAGATTCCAATTACCTCTCCCAACACTTCCGTCAAACAGCGAGCCTAGGCCTTTTAGAAGCGAAGGGTACCAGCAGGGTGGATGGAGATGTACAGGCCATAAGCTCAACTCTCAGAAGTGTGTATGCATGGGAGGCAGATGTCTGCTCCCCATTCTGACATGGGAGTTGGAACCTAGCTACACTCTGATTGAAGAAGGCCATTGGAAATCGCTGTATTCAACTCAGTTACACAGGAGTTCAGGCCCAATGCTTACACATGCTTTTCCCGCAACCTCTCTCAGCCACTAAGTTTAGGATGCTAGCAACTACGCCTACAGTCAGGCAGGATGCGGGAGGGTTCTGCCCTGTCCTCAGCACTCCCAGGGAAGCATGCCTAGAAGCCAGCTCTCAACTAGCTGCATTCTTATGGCAGTGTGAAGGTAGCAGTATTCTGAGTCAGGAGGTTCCAAGATTACCACTCTACTGCACCTGGAGATACCCTCCAGGTCTGCATTGTTAACCTGCGTCTCAGAAGCCTCTGGCAAAAGTCTGTGGTGAAGACCTGCGAAACTCACTCTGCAGGCAGTGTGGAACTGTGAGGGACTGAGGGTGAGCTCAACTCTCAGAAGTAAGATGCTTTTGGACAAGGCGTTCACCTTCCTTCTCACTTATGGAACTTAGTATGTAGCACCAGTCTACCAAAGGAATTACAAGCAAATCGCTGGATTGAGCTTGGACGCACGAGTGTTGTGTGCCGGGAGATTCCAGTTACCTCTCCCAACACTTCCGTCAAACAGCGAGCCTAGGCCTTTTAGAAGCGAAGGGTACCAGCAGGCTGGATGTGGAGGTACAGGCCATCAGCTCAACTCTCAGAAGTGTGTATGCATGGGAGGCAGATGTCTGCTACCCACTCTGACATGGGAGTTGGAACCTAGCTACAGTCTGATTGAAGTAGGCCTTTGAAAATCGCTGTATTCAACTCAGATACACAGGAGTTCAGGCCCAATGCGTACACATGCTTTTCCCGCAACCTCTCTCAGCCACTAACATTAGGATGTTAGCAGCTGCGCCTACAGTCAGGCAGGATGCGGGTGGGTTCTGCCATGTCCTCAGCACTCCCAGGGAAGCATGCCTAGAAGCCAGCTCTCAACTAGCTGCATTCTTATGGCAGTGTGAAGGTAGCAGTATTCTGAGTCAGGAGGTTCCAAGATTACCACTCTACTGCACCTGGAGATACCCTCCAGGTCTGCATTGTTAACTTGCGTCTCAGAAGCCTGTGGCAAACGTCTCTGGTGAAGACCTTTGAAACTAACTCTGCAGGCAGTGTGGAACTGTGAGGGACTGAGGGTGAGCTCAACTCTCAGAAGTAAGATGCTTTTGGACAAGGCGTTCAGCTACCTTCTCACGTATGGAACTTAGTATGTAGCACCAGTCTACCACACGAATTACTAGGCAATCGCTGGAATGAGCTTGGAGGCCCTAGTCTTGTGTGCCGGGAGATTCCAATTACCTCTCCCAACACTTCCGTCAAACAGCGAGCCTAGGCCTTTTAGAAGTGAAAGGAACCAGCAGGCTGGATGGGGAGGTACAGGCCTTAAGCTCAACTCTCAGAAGTGTGTATGCAGGGGAGACAGATGTCTGCTACCCACTCTGACATGGGAGTTGGAAACTAGCTACACTCTGATTGAAGAAGGCCATTGGAAATCGCTGTATTCAACTCAGATACACAGGAGTTCAGGCCCAATGCTTAAACATGCTTTTCCCGCAACCTCTCTCAGCCACTAACATTAGGATGTTAGCAGCTGCGCCTACAGTGAGGCAGGATGCGGGTGGGTTCTGCCCTGTCCTCAGCACTCCCAGGGAAGCATGCCTAGAAGCCAGCTCTCAACTAGCTGCATTCTTATGGCAGTGTGAAGGTAGCAGTATTCTGAGTAAGGAGGTTCCCAGATTACCACTCTACTGCACCTGGAGATACCCTCCAGGTCTGCATTGTTAACTTGCGTCTCAGAAGCCTCTGGCAAACGTCTCTGGTGAAGACGTCCGAAACTCACTCTGCAGGCAGTGTGGAACTGTGAGGGACTGAGGGTGAGCTCAACTCTCAGAAGTAAGATGTTTTTGGACAAGGCGTTCAACTACCTACTCACGTATGGAACTTAGTATGTAGCACCAGTCTACCCCAGGAATTACTAGGAAATCGCTTGATTGAGCTTGGAGGCACTCGTCTTGTGTGCCGGGAGATTCCAGTTACCTCTCCCAACACTTGCGTCAAGCAGCGAGCCTAGGCATTTTGGAAGCGAAAGGTAGCGGCAGGCAGGATGTTGGGTTACAGGTCATAAGCTCAACTCTCAGAAGTGTGTATGCATGGGTGGCAGATGTCTGCTACCCACTCGGACATGGGAGTTGGAACCTAGCTACACTCCTATTGAAGAAGGACTTTGGAAATCGCTCTATTCAACTCAGATACACGGGAGTTCAGGCCCAATGCTTACACATGCTTTTCCCACAAACTATCCCAGCCACTAACAGAAGGAGGTTAGCAGGTAAGTCTACAGTCAGGCAGGATGCGGGAGGGTCCTGCCCTGTCCTCAGCTCTCACAGGGAAGCATGCCTTGAAGCCAGCTCTCAACTAGCTGCATTCTTATGACAGTGTGAAGGTAGCAGTATTCTGAGTCAGGAGGTTCCCAGATTACCACTCTACTGCACCTGGAAATACCCTCCAGGTCTGCATTGTTAACTTGCGTCTCAGAAGCCTCTGGCAAACGTCTCTGGTGAAGACGTGCGAAACTCACTCTGCAGGCAGTGTGGAACTGTGAGGGACTGAGGGTGAGCTCAACTCTCAGCAGTAAGATGATTTTGGACAAGGCGTTCAGCTACCTTCTCACATATGGAACTTAGTATGTAGCACCAGTCTACCCCAGGAATTACTGGGAAATCGCTGGATTGAGCTTGGAGGCACTAGTCTTGTTGCCGGGAGATTCCAGTTACCTCTCCCAACACTTCGGTGAAGCAGCGAGCCTAGGCCTTTTGGAAGCGAAAGCTAGCTGCAGGCAGGAGGTAGGGTTACAGGCCATAAGCTCAACTCTCAAAAGTGTGTATGCATGGGAGGCAGATGTCTGCTACCCACTCGTACATGCGAGTGGGAACCTACTACACTCTGATGAAAAAGGACTTTGGAAATCGCTGTATTCAACTCAGATACACGTGGGTTCAGGCACAACGATTCCACATGCATTTCTCAAAACCTTTCCCTGCCACTAACATGAGGACGTTAGCAGCTCCTTCTACAGTCAAGCAGGATGCGGGAGGGTTGTGCCCTGTCCTTAGCTCTCACAGGGAAGCATGTCTTGAAGCCAGCGGTCAACTAGCTGCATACTTATGGCAGGGTCAAGGTAGCAGTATTCTGAGACAGGAGGTTCCCAGATTACCACTCTACTGCACCTGGAGATACCCTCCAGGTCTGCATTGTTAACTTGCGTCTCAGAGGCCTCTGGCAAACGTCTCTGGTGAAGACGTGCGAAACTCACTCTGCAGGCAGTGTGGAACTGTGAGGGACTGAGGGTCAGCTCAACTCTCAGAAGTAAGATGTTTTTGGACAAGGAGTTCAACTACCTACTCACGTCTGGAACTTAGTATGTAGCACCAGTCTACCCCAGGAATTACTAGGAAATCGCTTGATTGAGCTTGGAGGCACTCGTCTTGTGTGCCGGGAGATTCCAATTACCTCTCCAACACTTGCGTCAAGCAGCGAGCCTAGGCCTTTTGGAAGCGAAAGGTAGCGGCAGGCACGATGTAGGGTTACAGGCCATAAGCTCAACTCTCAGAAGTGTGTATGCATGGGAGGCAGATGTCTGCTACCCACTCGGACATGGGAGTTGGAACCTAGCTACACTCCTATTGAAGAAGGATGTTGGAAATCGCTGTATTCAACTCAGATACTCGGGAGTTCAGGCCCAATGCTTACACATGCTTTTCCCACAACCTATCCCAGCCACTAACATAAGGAGGTTAGCAGGTACGTCTACAGTCAGGCAGGATGCGGGAGGGTTCTGCCCTGTCCTCAGCTCTCACAGGGAAGCATGCCTAGAAGCCAGCTCTCAACTAGCTGCATTCTTATGACAGTGTGAAGGTAGCAGTATTCTGAGTAAGGCGGTTCCGAGATTACCACTCTACTGCACCTGGAGATACCCTCCAGGTCTGCATTGTTAACTTGCGTCTCAGAAGCCTGTGGCAAACGTCTCTGGTGAAGACCTGCGAAACTCACTCTGCAGGCAGTGTGTAACTGTGAGGGACTGAGGGTGAGCTCAACTCTCAGAAGTAAGATGCTTTTGGACAAGGCGTTCAGCTACCTTCTCACGTATGGAACTTAGTATGTAGCACCTGTCTACCCCAGGAATTACTAGGCAATCGCTGGAATGAGCTTGGAGGCACTAGTCTTGTGTGCCGGGAGATTCCAATTACCTCTCCCAACACTTCCGTCAAACAGCGAGCCTAGGCCTTTTAGAAGCGAAGGGTACCAGCAGGGTGGATGGAGATGTACAGGCCATAAGCTCAACTCTCAGAAGTGTGTATGCATGGGAGGCAGATGTCTGCTCCCCATTCTGACATGGGAGTTGGAACCTAGCTACACTCTGATTGAAGAAGGCCATTGGAAATCGCTGTATTCAACTCAGTTACACAGGAGTTCAGGCCCAATGCTTACACATGCTTTTCCCGCAACCTCTCTCAGCCACTAAGTTTAGGATGCTAGCAACTACGCCTACAGTCAGGCAGGATGCGGGAGGGTTCTGCCCTGTCCTCAGCACTCCCAGGGAAGCATGCCTAGAAGCCAGCTCTCAACTAGCTGCATTCTTATGGCAGTGTGAAGGTAGCAGTATTCTGAGTCAGGAGGTTCCAAGATTACCACTCTACTGCACCTGGAGATACCCTCCAGGTCTGCATTGTTAACCTGCGTCTCAGAAGCCTCTGGCAAAAGTCTGTGGTGAAGACCTGCGAAACTCACTCTGCAGGCAGTGTGGAACTGTGAGGGACTGAGGGTGAGCTCAACTCTCAGAAGTAAGATGCTTTTGGACAAGGCGTTCACCTTCCTTCTCACTTATGGAACTTAGTATGTAGCACCAGTCTACCAAAGGAATTACAAGCAAATCGCTGGATTGAGCTTGGACGCACGAGTGTTGTGTGCCGGGAGATTCCAGTTACCTCTCCCAACACTTCCGTCAAACAGCGAGCCTAGGCCTTTTAGAAGCGAAGGGTACCAGCAGGCTGGATGTGGAGGTACAGGCCATCAGCTCAACTCTCAGAAGTGTGTATGCATGGGAGGCAGATGTCTGCTATCCACTCTGACATGGGAGTTGGAACCTAGCTACAGTCTGATTGAAGTAGGCCTTTGAAAATCGCTGTATTCAACTCAGATACACAGGAGTTCAGGCCCAATGCGTACACATGCTTTTCCCGCAACCTCTCTCAGCCACTAACATTAGGATGTTAGCAGCTGCGCCTACAGTCAGGCAGGATGCGGGTGGGTTCTGCCATGTCCTCAGCACTCCCAGGGAAGCATGCCTAGAAGCCAGCTCTCAACTAGCTGCATTCTTATGGCAGTGTGAAGGTAGCAGTATTCTGAGTCAGGAGGTTCCAAGATTACCACTCTACTGCACCTGGAGATACCCTCCAGGTCTGCATTGTTAACTTGCGTCTCAGAAGCCTGTGGCAAACGTCTCTGGTGAAGACCTTTGAAACTAACTCTGCAGGCAGTGTGGAACTGTGAGGGACTGAGGGTGAGCTCAACTCTCAGAAGTAAGATGCTTTTGGACAAGGCGTTCAGCTACCTTCTCACGTATGGAACTTAGTATGTAGCACCAGTCTACCACACGAATTACTAGGCAATCGCTGGAATGAGCTTGGAGGCCCTAGTCTTGTGTGCCGGGAGATTCCAATTACCTCTCCCAACACTTCCGTCAAACAGCGAGCCTAGGCCTTTTAGAAGTGAAAGGAACCAGCAGGCTGGATGGGGAGGTACAGGCCTTAAGCTCAACTCTCAGAAGTGTGTATGCAGGGGAGACAGATGTCTGCTACCCACTCTGACATGGGAGTTGGAAACTAGCTACACTCTGATTGAAGAAGGCCATTGGAAATCGCTGTATTCAACTCAGATACACAGGAGTTCAGGCCCAATGCTTAAACATGCTTTTCCCGCAACCTCTCTCAGCCACTAACATTAGGATGTTAGCAGCTGCGCCTACAGTGAGGCAGGATGCGGGTGGGTTCTGCCCTGTCCTCAGCACTCCCAGGGAAGCATGCCTAGAAGCCAGCTCTCAACTAGCTGCATTCTTATGGCAGTGTGAAGGTAGCAGTATTCTGAGTAAGGAGGTTCCCAGATTACCACTCTACTGCACCTGGAGATACCCTCCAGGTCTGCATTGTTAACTTGCGTCTCAGAAGCCTCTGGCAAACGTCTCTGGTGAAGACGTCCGAAACTCACTCTGCAGGCAGTGTGGAACTGTGAGGGACTGAGGGTGAGCTCAACTCTCAGAAG
This sequence comes from Canis lupus baileyi, assembly GCF_048164855.1. Taxonomy (NCBI): domain Eukaryota; kingdom Metazoa; phylum Chordata; class Mammalia; order Carnivora; family Canidae; genus Canis; species Canis lupus. The sequence continues at coordinate 53,189 of NW_027326500.1, forward strand.
TAAGATGTTTTTGGACAAGGCGTTCAACTACCTACTCACGTATGGAACTTAGTATGTAGCACCAGTCTACCCCAGGAATTACTAGGAAATCGCTTGATTGAGCTTGGAGGCACTCGTCTTGTGTGCCGGGAGATTCCAGTTACCTCTCCCAACACTTGCGTCAAGCAGCGAGCCTAGGCATTTTGGAAGCGAAAGGTAGCGGCAGGCAGGATGTTGGGTTACAGGTCATAAGCTCAACTCTCAGAAGTGTGTATGCATGGGTGGCAGATGTCTGCTACCCACTCGGACATGGGAGTTGGAACCTAGCTACACTCCTATTGAAGAAGGACTTTGGAAATCGCTCTATTCAACTCAGATACACGGGAGTTCAGGCCCAATGCTTACACATGCTTTTCCCACAAACTATCCCAGCCACTAACAGAAGGAGGTTAGCAGGTAAGTCTACAGTCAGGCAGGATGCGGGAGGGTCCTGCCCTGTCCTCAGCTCTCACAGGGAAGCATGCCTTGAAGCCAGCTCTCAACTAGCTGCATTCTTATGACAGTGTGAAGGTAGCAGTATTCTGAGTCAGGAGGTTCCCAGATTACCACTCTACTGCACCTGGAAATACCCTCCAGGTCTGCATTGTTAACTTGCGTCTCAGAAGCCTCTGGCAAACGTCTCTGGTGAAGACGTGCGAAACTCACTCTGCAGGCAGTGTGGAACTGTGAGGGACTGAGGGTGAGCTCAACTCTCAGCAGTAAGATGATTTTGGACAAGGCGTTCAGCTACCTTCTCACATATGGAACTTAGTATGTAGCACCAGTCTACCCCAGGAATTACTGGGAAATCGCTGGATTGAGCTTGGAGGCACTAGTCTTGTTGCCGGGAGATTCCAGTTACCTCTCCCAACACTTCGGTGAAGCAGCGAGCCTAGGCCTTTTGGAAGCGAAAGCTAGCTGCAGGCAGGAGGTAGGGTTACAGGCCATAAGCTCAACTCTCAAAAGTGTGTATGCATGGGAGGCAGATGTCTGCTACCCACTCGTACATGGGAGTGGGAACCTACTACACTCTGATGAAAAAGGACTTTGGAAATCGCTGTATTCAACTCAGATACACGTGGGTTCAGGCACAACGATTCCACATGCATTTCTCAAAACCTTTCCCTGCCACTAACATGAGGACGTTAGCAGCTCCTTCTACAGTCAAGCAGGATGCGGGAGGGTTGTGCCCTGTCCTTAGCTCTCACAGGGAAGCATGTCTTGAAGCCAGCGGTCAACTAGCTGCATACTTATGGCAGGGTCAAGGTAGCAGTATTCTGAGACAGGAGGTTCCCAGATTACCACTCTACTGCACCTGGAGATACCCTCCAGGTCTGCATTGTTAACTTGCGTCTCAGAGGCCTCTGGCAAACGTCTCTGGTGAAGACGTGCGAAACTCACTCTGCAGGCAGTGTGGAACTGTGGGACTGAGGGTCAGCTCAACTCTCAGAAGTAAGATGTTTTTGGACAAGGAGTTCAACTACCTACTCACGTCTGGAACTTAGTATGTAGCACCAGTCTACCCCAGGAATTACTAGGAAATCGCTTGATTGAGCTTGGAGGCACTCGTCTTGTGTGCCGGGAGATTCCAATTACCTCTCCAACACTTGCGTCAAGCAGCGAGCCTAGGCCTTTTGGAAGCGAAAGGTAGCGGCAGGCACGATGTAGGGTTACAGGCCATAAGCTCAACTCTCAGAAGTGTGTATGCATGGGAGGCAGATGTCTGCTACCCACTCGGACATGGGAGTTGGAACCTAGCTACACTCCTATTGAAGAAGGATGTTGGAAATCGCTGTATTCAACTCAGATACTCGGGAGTTCAGGCCCAATGCTTACACATGCTTTTCCCACAACCTATCCCAGCCACTAACATAAGGAGGTTAGCAGGTACGTCTACAGTCAGGCAGGATGCGGGAGGGTTCTGCCCTGTCCTCAGCTCTCACAGGGAAGCATGCCTAGAAGCCAGCTCTCAACTAGCTGCATTCTTATGACAGTGTGAAGGTAGCAGTATTCTGAGTAAGGCGGTTCCGAGATTACCACTCTACTGCACCTGGAGATACCCTCCAGGTCTGCATTGTTAACTTGCGTCTCAGAAGCCTGTGGCAAACGTCTCTGGTGAAGACCTGCGAAACTCACTCTGCAGGCAGTGTGTAACTGTGAGGGACTGAGGGTGAGCTCAACTCTCAGAAGTAAGATGCTTTTGGACAAGGCGTTCAGCTACCTTCTCACGTATGGAACTTAGTATGTAGCACCTGTCTACCCCAGGAATTACTAGGCAATCGCTGGAATGAGCTTGGAGGCACTAGTCTTGTGTGCCGGGAGATTCCAATTACCTCTCCCAACACTTCCGTCAAACAGCGAGCCTAGGCCTTTTAGAAGCGAAGGGTACCAGCAGGGTGGATGGAGATGTACAGGCCATAAGCTCAACTCTCAGAAGTGTGTATGCATGGGAGGCAGATGTCTGCTCCCCATTCTGACATGGGAGTTGGAACCTAGCTACACTCTGATTGAAGAAGGCCATTGGAAATCGCTGTATTCAACTCAGTTACACAGCAGTTCAGGCCCAATGCTTACACATGCTTTTCCCGCAACCTCTCTCAGCCACTAAGTTTAGGATGCTAGCAACTACGCCTACAGTCAGGCAGGATGCGGGAGGGTTCTGCCCTGTCCTCAGCACTCCCAGGGAAGCATGCCTAGAAGCCAGCTCTCAACTAGCTGCATTCTTATGGCAGTGTGAAGGTAGCAGTATTCTGAGTCAGGAGGTTCCAAGATTACCACTCTACTGCACCTGGAGATACCCTCCAGGTCTGCATTGTTAACCTGCGTCTCAGAAGCCTCTGGCAAAAGTCTGTGGTGAAGACCTGCGAAACTCACTCTGCAGGCAGTGTGGAACTGTGAGGGACTGAGGGTGAGCTCAACTCTCAGAAGTAAGATGCTTTTGGACAAGGCGTTCACCTTCCTTCTCACTTATGGAACTTAGTATGTAGCACCAGTCTACCAAAGGAATTACAAGCAAATCGCTGGATTGAGCTTGGACGCACGAGTGTTGTGTGCCGGGAGATTCCAGTTACCTCTCCCAACACTTCCGTCAAACAGCGAGCCTAGGCCTTTTAGAAGCGAAGGGTACCAGCAGGCTGGATGTGGAGGTACAGGCCATCAGCTCAACTCTCAGAAGTGTGTATGCATGGGAGGCAGATGTCTGCTATCCACTCTGACATGGGAGTTGGAACCTAGCTACAGTCTGATTGAAGTAGGCCTTTGAAAATCGCTGTATTCAACTCAGATACACAGGAGTTCAGGCCCAATGCGTACACATGCTTTTCCCGCAACCTCTCTCAGCCACTAACATTAGGATGTTAGCAGCTGCGCCTACAGTCAGGCAGGATGCGGGTGGGTTCTGCCATGTCCTCAGCACTCCCAGGGAAGCATGCCTAGAAGCCAGCTCTCAACTAGCTGCATTCTTATGGCAGTGTGAAGGTAGCAGTATTCTGAGTCAGGAGGTTCCAAGATTACCACTCTACTGCACCTGGAGATACCCTCCAGGTCTGCATTGTTAACTTGCGTCTCAGAAGCCTGTGGCAAACGTCTCTGGTGAAGACCTTTGAAACTAACTCTGCAGGCAGTGTGGAACTGTGAGGGACTGAGGGTGAGCTCAACTCTCAGAAGTAAGATGCTTTTGGACAAGGCGTTCAGCTACCTTCTCACGTATGGAACTTAGTATGTAGCACCAGTCTACCACACGAATTACTAGGCAATCGCTGGAATGAGCTTGGAGGCCCTAGTCTTGTGTGCCGGGAGATTCCAATTACCTCTCCCAACACTTCCGTCAAACAGCGAGCCTAGGCCTTTTAGAAGTGAAAGGAACCAGCAGGCTGGATGGGGAGGTACAGGCCTTAAGCTCAACTCTCAGAAGTGTGTATGCAGGGGAGACAGATGTCTGCTACCCACTCTGACATGGGAGTTGGAAACTAGCTACACTCTGATTGAAGAAGGCCATTGGAAATCGCTGTATTCAACTCAGATACACAGGAGTTCAGGCCCAATGCTTAAACATGCTTTTCCCGCAACCTCTCTCAGCCACTAACATTAGGATGTTAGCAGCTGCGCCTACAGTGAGGCAGGATGCGGGTGGGTTCTGCCCTGTCCTCAGCACTCCCAGGGAAGCATGCCTAGAAGCCAGCTCTCAACTAGCTGCATTCTTATGGCAGTGTGAAGGTAGCAGTATTCTGAGTAAGGAGGTTCCCAGATTACCACTCTACTGCACCTGGAGATACCCTCCAGGTCTGCATTGTTAACTTGCGTCTCAGAAGCCTCTGGCAAACGTCTCTGGTGAAGACGTCCGAAACTCACTCTGCAGGCAGTGTGGAACTGTGAGGGACTGAGGGTGAGCTCAACTCTCAGAAGTAAGATGTTTTTGGACAAGGCGTTCAACTACCTACTCACGTATGGAACTTAGTATGTAGCACCAGTCTACCCCAGGAATTACTAGGAAATCGCTTGATTGAGCTTGGAGGCACTCGTCTTGTGTGCCGGGAGATTCCAGTTACCTCTCCCAACACTTGCGTCAAGCAGCGAGCCTAGGCATTTTGGAAGCGAAAGGTAGCGGCAGGCAGGATGTTGGGTTACAGGTCATAAGCTCAACTCTCAGAAGTGTGTATGCATGGGTGGCAGATGTCTGCTACCCACTCGGACATGGGAGTTGGAACCTAGCTACACTCCTATTGAAGAAGGACTTTGGAAATCGCTCTATTCAACTCAGATACACGGGAGTTCAGGCCCAATGCTTACACATGCTTTTCCCACAAACTATCCCAGCCACTAACAGAAGGAGGTTAGCAGGTAAGTCTACAGTCAGGCAGGATGCGGGAGGGTCCTGCCCTGTCCTCAGCTCTCACAGGGAAGCATGCCTTGAAGCCAGCTCTCAACTAGCTGCATTCTTATGACAGTGTGAAGGTAGCAGTATTCTGAGTCAGGAGGTTCCCAGATTACCACTCTACTGCACCTGGAAATACCCTCCAGGTCTGCATTGTTAACTTGCGTCTCAGAAGCCTCTGGCAAACGTCTCTGGTGAAGACGTGCGAAACTCACTCTGCAGGCAGTGTGGAACTGTGAGGGACTGAGGGTGAGCTCAACTCTCAGCAGTAAGATGATTTTGGACAAGGCGTTCAGCTACCTTCTCACATATGGAACTTAGTATGTAGCACCAGTCTACCCCAGGAATTACTGGGAAATCGCTGGATTGAGCTTGGAGGCACTAGTCTTGTTGCCGGGAGATTCCAGTTACCTCTCCCAACACTTCGGTGAAGCAGCGAGCCTAGGCCTTTTGGAAGCGAAAGCTAGCTGCAGGCAGGAGGTAGGGTTACAGGCCATAAGCTCAACTCTCAAAAGTGTGTATGCATGGGAGGCAGATGTCTGCTACCCACTCGTACATGGGAGTGGGAACCTACTACACTCTGATGAAAAAGGACTTTGGAAATCGCTGTATTCAACTCAGATACACGTGGGTTCAGGCACAACGATTCCACATGCATTTCTCAAAACCTTTCCCTGCCACTAACATGAGGACGTTAGCAGCTCCTTCTACAGTCAAGCAGGATGCGGGAGGGTTGTGCCCTGTCCTTAGCTCTCACAGGGAAGCATGTCTTGAAGCCAGCGGTCAACTAGCTGCATACTTATGGCAGGGTCAAGGTAGCAGTATTCTGAGACAGGAGGTTCCCAGATTACCACTCTACTGCACCTGGAGATACCCTCCAGGTCTGCATTGTTAACTTGCGTCTCAGAGGCCTCTGGCAAACGTCTCTGGTGAAGACGTGCGAAACTCACTCTGCAGGCAGTGTGGAACTGTGGGACTGAGGGTCAGCTCAACTCTCAGAAGTAAGATGTTTTTGGACAAGGAGTTCAACTACCTACTCACGTCTGGAACTTAGTATGTAGCACCAGTCTACCCCAGGAATTACTAGGAAATCGCTTGATTGAGCTTGGAGGCACTCGTCTTGTGTGCCGGGAGATTCCAATTACCTCTCCAACACTTGCGTCAAGCAGCGAGCCTAGGCCTTTTGGAAGCGAAAGGTAGCGGCAGGCACGATGTAGGGTTACAGGCCATAAGCTCAACTCTCAGAAGTGTGTATGCATGGGAGGCAGATGTCTGCTACCCACTCGGACATGGGAGTTGGAACCTAGCTACACTCCTATTGAAGAAGGATGTTGGAAATCGCTGTATTCAACTCAGATACTCGGGAGTTCAGGCCCAATGCTTACACATGCTTTTCCCACAACCTATCCCAGCCACTAACATAAGGAGGTTAGCAGGTACGTCTACAGTCAGGCAGGATGCGGGAGGGTTCTGCCCTGTCCTCAGCTCTCACAGGGAAGCATGCCTAGAAGCCAGCTCTCAACTAGCTGCATTCTTATGACAGTGTGAAGGTAGCAGTATTCTGAGTAAGGCGGTTCCGAGATTACCACTCTACTGCACCTGGAGATACCCTCCAGGTCTGCATTGTTAACTTGCGTCTCAGAAGCCTGTGGCAAACGTCTCTGGTGAAGACCTGCGAAACTCACTCTGCAGGCAGTGTGTAACTGTGAGGGACTGAGGGTGAGCTCAACTCTCAGAAGTAAGATGCTTTTGGACAAGGCGTTCAGCTACCTTCTCACGTATGGAACTTAGTATGTAGCACCTGTCTACCCCAGGAATTACTAGGCAATCGCTGGAATGAGCTTGGAGGCACTAGTCTTGTGTGCCGGGAGATTCCAATTACCTCTCCCAACACTTCCGTCAAACAGCGAGCCTAGGCCTTTTAGAAGCGAAGGGTACCAGCAGGGTGGATGGAGATGTACAGGCCATAAGCTCAACTCTCAGAAGTGTGTATGCATGGGAGGCAGATGTCTGCTCCCCATTCTGACATGGGAGTTGGAACCTAGCTACACTCTGATTGAAGAAGGCCATTGGAAATCGCTGTATTCAACTCAGTTACACAGCAGTTCAGGCCCAATGCTTACACATGCTTTTCCCGCAACCTCTCTCAGCCACTAAGTTTAGGATGCTAGCAACTACGCCTACAGTCAGGCAGGATGCGGGAGGGTTCTGCCCTGTCCTCAGCACTCCCAGGGAAGCATGCCTAGAAGCCAGCTCTCAACTAGCTGCATTCTTATGGCAGTGTGAAGGTAGCAGTATTCTGAGTCAGGAGGTTCCAAGATTACCACTCTACTGCACCTGGAGATACCCTCCAGGTCTGCATTGTTAACCTGCGTCTCAGAAGCCTCTGGCAAAAGTCTGTGGTGAAGACCTGCGAAACTCACTCTGCAGGCAGTGTGGAACTGTGAGGGACTGAGGGTGAGCTCAACTCTCAGAAGTAAGATGCTTTTGGACAAGGCGTTCACCTTCCTTCTCACTTATGGAACTTAGTATGTAGCACCAGTCTACCAAAGGAATTACAAGCAAATCGCTGGATTGAGCTTGGACGCACGAGTGTTGTGTGCCGGGAGATTCCAGTTACCTCTCCCAACACTTCCGTCAAACAGCGAGCCTAGGCCTTTTAGAAGCGAAGGGTACCAGCAGGCTGGATGTGGAGGTACAGGCCATCAGCTCAACTCTCAGAAGTGTGTATGCATGGGAGGCAGATGTCTGCTACCCACTCTGACATGGGAGTTGGAACCTAGCTACAGTCTGATTGAAGTAGGCCTTTGAAAATCGCTGTATTCAACTCAGATACACAGGAGTTCAGGCCCAATGCGTACACATGCTTTTCCCGCAACCTCTCTCAGCCACTAACATTAGGATGTTAGCAGCTGCGCCTACAGTCAGGCAGGATGCGGGTGGGTTCTGCCATGTCCTCAGCACTCCCAGGGAAGCATGCCTAGAAGCCAGCTCTCAACTAGCTGCATTCTTATGGCAGTGTGAAGGTAGCAGTATTCTGAGTCAGGAGGTTCCAAGATTACCACTCTACTGCACCTGGAGATACCCTCCAGGTCTGCATTGTTAACTTGCGTCTCAGAAGCCTGTGGCAAACGTCTCTGGTGAAGACCTTTGAAACTAACTCTGCAGGCAGTGTGGAACTGTGAGGGACTGAGGGTGAGCTCAACTCTCAGAAGTAAGATGCTTTTGGACAAGGCGTTCAGCTACCTTCTCACGTATGGAACTTAGTATGTAGCACCAGTCTACCACACGAATTATTAGGCAATCGCTGGAATGAGCTTGGAGGCCCTAGTCTTGTGTGCCGGGAGATTCCAATTACCTCTCCCAACACTTCCGTCAAACAGCGAGCCTAGGCCTTTTAGAAGTGAAAGGAACCAGCAGGCTGGATGGGGAGGTACAGGCCTTAAGCTCAACTCTCAGAAGTGTGTATGCAGGGGAGACAGATGTCTGCTACCCACTCTGACATGGGAGTTGGAAACTAGCTACACTCTGATTGAAGAAGGCCATTGGAAATCGCTGTATTCAACTCAGATACACAGGAATTCAGGCCCAATGCTTAAACATGCTTTTCCCGCAACCTCTCTCAGCCACTAACATTAGGATGTTAGCAGCTGCGCCTACAGTGAGGCAGGATGCGGGTGGGTTCTGCCCTGTCCTCAGCACTCCCAGGGAAGCATGCCTAGAAGCCAGCTCTCAACTAGCTGCATTCTTATGGCAGTGTGAAGGTAGCAGTATTCTGAGTAAGGAGGTTCCCAGATTACCACTCTACTGCACCTGGAGATACCCTCCAGGTCTGCATTGTTAACTTGCGTCTCAGAAGCCTCTGGCAAACGTCTCTGGTGAAGACGTCCGAAACTCACTCTGCAGGCAGTGTGGAACTGTGAGGGACTGAGGGTGAGCTCAACTCTCAGAAGTAAGATGTTTTTGGACAAGGCGTTCAACTACCTACTCACGTATGGAACTTAGTATGTAGCACCAGTCTACCCCAGGAATTACTAGGAAATCGCTTGATTGAGCTTGGAGGCACTCGTCTTGTGTGCCGGGAGATTCCAGTTACCTCTCCCAACACTTGCGTCAAGCAGCGAGCCTAGGCATTTTGGAAGCGAAAGGTAGCGGCAGGCAGGATGTTGGGTTACAGGTCATAAGCTCAACTCTCAGAAGTGTGTATGCATGGGTGGCAGATGTCTGCTACCCACTCGGACATGGGAGTTGGAACCTAGCTACACTCCTATTGAAGAAGGACTTTGGAAATCGCTCTATTCAACTCAGATACACGGGAGTTCAGGCCCAATGCTTACACATGCTTTTCCCACAAACTATCCCAGCCACTAACAGAAGGAGGTTAGCAGGTAAGTCTACAGTCAGGCAGGATGCGGGAGGGTCCTGCCCTGTCCTCAGCTCTCACAGGGAAGCATGCCTTGAAGCCAGCTCTCAACTAGCTGCATTCTTATGACAGTGTGAAGGTAGCAGTATTCTGAGTCAGGAGGTTCCCAGATTACCACTCTACTGCACCTGGAAATACCCTCCAGGTCTGCATTGTTAACTTGCGTCTCAGAAGCCTCTGGCAAACGTCTCTGGTGAAGACGTGCGAAACTCACTCTGCAGGCAGTGTGGAACTGTGAGGGACTGAGGGTGAGCTCAACTCTCAGCAGTAAGATGATTTTGGACAAGGCGTTCAGCTACCTTCTCACATATGGAACTTAGTATGTAGCACCAGTCTACCCCAGGAATTACTGGGAAATCGCTGGATTGAGCTTGGAGGCACTAGTCTTGTTGCCGGGAGATTCCAGTTACCTCTCCCAACACTTCGGTGAAGCAGCGAGCCTAGGCCTTTTGGAAGCGAAAGCTAGCTGCAGGCAGGAGGTAGGGTTACAGGCCATAAGCTCAACTCTCAAAAGTGTGTATGCATGGGAGGCAGATGTCTGCTACCCACTCGTACATGCGAGTGGGAACCTACTACACTCTGATGAAAAAGGACTTTGGAAATCGCTGTATTCAACTCAGATACACGTGGGTTCAGGCACAACGATTCCACATGCATTTCTCAAAACCTTTCCCTGCCACTAACATGAGGACGTTAGCAGCTCCTTCTACAGTCAAGCAGGATGCGGGAGGGTTGTGCCCTGTCCTTAGCTCTCACAGGGAAGCATGTCTTGAAGCCAGCGGTCAACTAGCTGCATACTTATGGCAGGGTCAAGGTAGCAGTATTCTGAGACAGGAGGTTCCCAGATTACCACTCTACTGCACCTGGAGATACCCTCCAGGTCTGCATTGTTAACTTGCGTCTCAGAGGCCTCTGGCAAACGTCTCTGGTGAAGACGTGCGAAACTCACTCTGCAGGCAGTGTGGAACTGTGAGAGACTGAGGGTCAGCTCAACTCTCAGAAGTAAGATGTTTTTGGACAAGGCGTTCAACTACCTACTCACGTCTGGAACTTAGTATGTAGCACCAGTCTACCCCAGGAATTACTAGGAAATCGCTTGATTGAGCTTGGAGGCACTCGTCTTGTGTGCCGGGAGATTCCAATTACCTCTCCAACACTTGCGTCAAGCAGCGAGCCTAGGCCTTTTGGAAGCGAAAGGTAGCGGCAGGCACGATGTAGGGTTACAGGCCATAAGCTCAACTCTCAGAAGTGTGTATGCATGGGAGGCAGATGTCTGCTACCCACTCGGACATGGGAGTTGGAACCTAGCTACACTCCTATTGAAGAAGGATGTTGGAAATCGCTGTATTCAACTCAGATACTCGGGAGTTCAGGCCCAATGCTTACACATGCTTTTCCCACAACCTATCCCAGCCACTAACATAAGGAGGTTAGCAGGTACGTCTACAGTCAGGCAGGATGCGGGAGGGTTCTGCCCTGTCCTCAGCTCTCACAGGGAAGCATGCCTAGAAGCCAGCTCTCAACTAGCTGCATTCTTATGACAGTGTGAAGGTAGCAGTATTCTGAGTAAGGCGGTTCCGAGATTACCACTCTACTGCACCTGGAGATACCCTCCAGGTCTGCATTGTTAACTTGCGTCTCAGAAGCCTGTGGCAAACGTCTCTGGTGAAGACCTGCGAAACTCACTCTGCAGGCAGTGTGGAACTGTGAGGGACTGAGGGTGAGCTCAACTCTCAGAAGTAAGATGCTTTTGGACAAGGCGTTCAGCTACCTTCTCACGTATGGAACTTAGTATGTAGCACCTGTCTACCCCAGGAATTACTAGGCAATCGCTGGAATGAGCTTGGAGGCACTAGTCTTGTGTGCCGGGAGATTCCAATTACCTCTCCCAACACTTCCGTCAAACAGCGAGCCTAGGCCTTTTAGAAGCGAAGGGTACCAGCAGGGTGGATGGAGATGTACAGGCCATAAGCTCAACTCTCAGAAGTGTGTATGCATGGGAGGCAGATGTCTGCTCCCCATTCTGACATGGGAGTTGGAACCTAGCTACACTCTGATTGAAGAAGGCCATTGGAAATCGCTGTATTCAACTCAGTTACACAGGAGTTCAGGCCCAATGCTTACACATGCTTTTCCCGCAACCTCTCTCAGCCACTAAGTTTAGGATGCTAGCAACTACGCCTACAGTCAGGCAGGATGAGGGAGGGTTCTGCCCTGTCCTCAGCACTCCCAGGGAAGCATGCCTAGAAGCCAGCTCTCAACTAGCTGCATTCTTATGGCAGTGTGAAGGTAGCAGTATTCTGAGTCAGGAGGTTCCAAGATTACCACTCTACTGCACCTGGAGATACCCTCCAGGTCTGCATTGTTAACCTGCGTCTCAGAAGCCTCTGGCAAAAGTCTGTGGTGAAGACCTGCGAAACTCACTCTGCAGGCAGTGTGGAACTGTGAGGGACTGAGGGTGAGCTCAACTCTCAGAAGTAAGATGCTTTTGGACAAGGCGTTCACCTTCCTTCTCACTTATGGAACTTAGTATGTAGCACCAGTCTACCAAAGGAATTACAAGCAAATCGCTGGATTGAGCTTGGACGCACGAGTGTTGTGTGCCGGGAGATTCCAGTTACCTCTCCCAACACTTCCGTCAAACAGCGAGCCTAGGCCTTTTAGAAGTGAAAGGAACCAGCAGGCTGGATGGGGAGGTACAGGCCTTAAGCTCAACTCTCAGAAGTGTGTATGCAGGGGAGACAGATGTCTGCTACCCACTCTGACATGGGAGTTGGAAACTAGCTACACTCTGATTGAAGAAGGCCATTGGAAATCGCTGTATTCAACTCAGATACACAGGAGTTCAGGCCCAATGCTTAAACATGCTTTTCCCGCAACCTCTCTCAGCCACTAACATTAGGATGTTAGCAGCTGCGCCTACAGTGAGGCAGGATGCGGGTGGGTTCTGCCCTGTCCTCAGCACTCCCAGGGAAGCATGCCTAGAAGCCAGCTCTCAACTAGCTGCATTCTTATGGCAGTGTGAAGGTAGCAGTATTCTGAGTAAGGAGGTTCCCAGATTACCACTCTACTGCACCTGGAGATACCCTCCAGGTCTGCATTGTTAACTTGCGTCTCAGAAGCCTCTGGCAAACGTCTCTGGTGAAGACGTCCGAAACTCACTCTGCAGGCAGTGTGGAACTGTGAGGGACTGAGGGTGAGCTTAACTCTCAGAAGTAAGATGTTTTTGGACAAGGCGTTCAACTACCTACTCACGTATGGAACTTAGTATGTAGCACCAGTCTACCCCAGGAATTACTAGGAAATCGCTTGATTGAGCTTGGAGGCACTCGTCTTGTGTGCCGGGAGATTCCAGTTACCTCTCCCAACACTTGCGTCAAGCAGCGAGCCTAGGCATTTTGGAAGCGAAAGGTAGCGGCAGGCAGGATGTTGGGTTACAGGCCATAAGCTCAACTCTCAGAAGTGTGTATGCATGGGTGGCAGATGTCTGCTACCCACTCGGACATGGGAGTTGGAACCTAGCTACACTCCTATTGAAGAAGGACTTTGGAAATCGCTCTATTCAACTCAGATACACGGGAGTTCAGGCCCAATGCTTACACATGCTTTTCCCACAAACTATCCCAGCCACTAACAGAAGGAGGTTAGCAGGTAAGTCTACAGTCAGGCAGGATGCGGGAGGGTCCTGCCCTGTCCTCAGCTCTCACAGGGAAGCATGCCTTGAAGCCAGCTCTCAACTAGCTGCATTCTTATGACAGTGTGAAGGTAGCAGTATTCTGAGTAAGGAGGTTCCCAGATTACCACTCTACTGCACCTGGAGATACCCTCCAGGTCTGCATTGTTAACTTTTGTCTCAGAAGCCTCTGGCAAACGTCTCTGGTGAAGACGTGCGAAACTCACTCTGCAGGCAGTGTGGAACTGTGAGGGACTGAGGGTGAGCTCAACTCTCAGCAGTAAGATGATTTTGGACAAGGCGTTCAGCTACCTTCTCACATATGGAACTTAGTATGTAGCACCAGTCTACCCCAGGAATTATTGGGAAATCGCTGGATTGAGCTTCGAGGCACTAGTCTTGTTGCCGGGAGATTCCAGTTACCTCTCCCAACACTTCGGTGAAGCAGCGAGCCTAGGCCTTTTGGAAGCGAAAGCTAGCTGCAGGCAGGAGGTAGGGATACAGGCCATAAGCTCAACTCTCAAAAGTGTGTATGCATGGGAGGCAGATGTCTGCTACCCACTCGTACATGCGAGTGGGAACCTACTACACTCTGATGAAAAAGGACTTTGGAAATCGCTGTATTCAACTCAGATACACGTGGGTTCAGGCACAACGATTCCACATGCATTTCTCAAAACCTTTCCCTGCCACTAACATGAGGACGTTAGCAGCTCCTTCTACAGTCAAGCAGGATGCGGGAGGGTTGTGCCCTGTCCTTAGCTCTCACAGGGAAGCATGTCTTGAAGCCAGCGGTCAACTAGCTGCATACTTATGGCAGGGTCAAGGTAGCAGTATTCTGAGACAGGAGGTTCCCAGATTACCACTCTACTGCACCTGGAGATACCCTCCAGGTCTGCATTGTTAACTTGCGTCTCAGAGGCCTCTGGCAAACGTCTCTGGTGAAGACGTGCGAAACTCACTCTGCAGGCAGTGTGGAACTGTGAGGGACTGAGGGTCAGCTCAACTCTCAGAAGTAAGATGTTTTTGGACAAGGCGTTCAACTACCTACTCACGTCTGGAACTTAGTATGTAGCACCAGTCTACCCCAGGAATTACTAGGAAATCGCTTGATTGAGCTTGGAGGCACTCGTCTTGTGTGCCGGGAGATTCCAATTACCTCTCCAACACTTGCGTCAAGCAGCGAGCCTAGGCCTTTTGGAAGCGAAAGGTAGCGGCAGGCACGATGTAGGGTTACAGGCCATAAGCTCAACTCTCAGAAGTGTGTATGCATGGGAGGCAGATGTCTGCTACCCACTCGGACATGGGAGTTGGAACCTAGCTACACTCCTATTGAAGAAGGATGTTGGAAATCGCTGTATTCAACTCAGATACTCGGGAGTTCAGGCCCAATGCTTACACATGCTTTTCCCACAACCTATCCCAGCCACTAACATAAGGAGGTTAGCAGGTACGTCTACAGTCAGGCAGGATGCGGGAGGGTTCTGCCCTGTCCTCAGCTCTCACAGGGAAGCATGCCTAGAAGCCAGCTCTCAACTAGCTGCATTCTTATGACAGTGTGAAGGTAGCAGTATTCTGAGTAAGGCGGTTCCGAGATTACCACTCTACTGCACCTGGAGATACCCTCCAGGTCTGCATTGTTAACTTGCGTCTCAGAAGCCTGTGGCAAACGTCTCTGGTGAAGACCTGCGAAACTCACTCTGCAGGCAGTGTGGAACTGTGAGGGACTGAGGGTGAGCTCAACTCTCAGAAGTAAGATGCTTTTGGACAAGGCGTTCAGCTACCTTCTCACGTATGGAACTTAGTATGTAGCACCTGTCTACCCCAGGAATTACTAGGCAATCGCTGGAATGAGCTTGGAGGCACTAGTCTTGTGTGCCGGGAGATTCCAATTACCTCTCCCAACACTTCCGTCAAACAGCGAGCCTAGGCCTTTTAGAAGCGAAGGGTACCAGCAGGGTGGATGGAGATGTACAGGCCATAAGCTCAACTCTCAGAAGTGTGTATGCATGGGAGGCAGATGTCTGCTCCCCATTCTGACATGGGAGTTGGAACCTAGCTACACTCTGATTGAAGAAGGCCATTGGAAATCGCTGTATTCAACTCAGTTACACAGGAGTTCAGGCCCAATGCTTACACATGCTTTTCCCGCAACCTCTCTCAGCCACTAAGTTTAGGATGCTAGCAACTACGCCTACAGTCAGGCAGGATGCGGGAGGGTTCTGCCCTGTCCTCAGCACTCCCAGGGAAGCATGCCTAGAAGCCAGCTCTCAACTAGCTGCATTCTTATGGCAGTGTGAAGGTAGCAGTATTCTGAGTCAGGAGGTTCCAAGATTACCACTCTACTGCACCTGGAGATACCCTCCAGGTCTGCATTGTTAACTTGCGTCTCAGAAGCCTGTGGCAAACGTCTCTGGTGAAGACCTGCGAAACTCACTCTGCAGGCAGTGTGGAACTGTGAGGGACTGAGGGTGAGCTCAACTCTCAGAAGTAAGATGCTTTTGGACAAGGCGTTCAGCTACCTTCTCACGTATGGAACTTAGTATGTAGCACCAGTCTACCACACGAATTACTAGGCAATCGCTGGAATGAGCTTGGAGGCACTAGTCTTGTGTGCCGGGAGATTCCAATTACCTCTCCCAACACTTCCGTCAAACAGCGAGCCTAGGCCTTTTAGAAGCGAAGGGTACCAGCAGGGTGGATGGAGATGTACAGGCCATAAGCTCAACTCTCAGAAGTGTGTATGCATGGGAGGCAGATGTCTGCTCCCCATTCTGACATGGGAGTTGGAACCTAGCTACACTCTGATTGAAGAAGGCCATTGGAAATCGCTGTATTCAACTCAGTTACACAGGAGTTCAGGCCCAATGCTTACACATGCTTTTCCCGCAACCTCTCTCAGCCACTAAGTTTAGGATGCTAGCAACTACGCCTACAGTCAGGCAGGATGCGGGAGGGTTCTGCCCTGTCCTCAGCACTCCCAGGGAAGCATGCCTAGAAGCCAGCTCTCAACTAGCTGCATTCTTATGGCAGTGTGAAGGTAGCAGTATTCTGAGTCAGGAGGTTCCAAGATTACCACTCTACTGCACCTGGAGATACCCTCCAGGTCTGCATTGTTAACTTGCGTCTCAGAAGCCTGTGGCAAACGTCTCTGGTGAAGACCTGCGAAACTCACTCTGCAGGCAGTGTGGAACTGTGAGGGACTGAGGGTGAGCTCAACTCTCAGAAGTAAGATGCTTTTGGACAAGGCGTTCAGCTACCTTCTCACGTATGGAACTTAGTATGTAGCACCAGTCTACCACACGAATTACTAGGCAATTGCTGGAATGAGCTTGGAGGCCCTAGTCTTGTGTGCCGGGAGATTCCAATTACCTCTCCCAACACTTCCGTCAAACAGCGAGCCTAGGCCTTTTAGAAGTGAAAGGAACCAGCAGGCTGGATGGGGAGGTACAGGCCTTAAGCTCAACTCTCAGAAGTGTGTATGCAGGGGAGACAGATGTCTGCTACCCACTCTGACATGGGAGTTGGAAACTAGCTACACTCTGATTGAAGAAGGCCATTGGAAATCGCTGTATTCAACTCAGATACACAGGAGTTCAGGCCCAATGCTTAAACATGCTTTTCCCGCAACCTCTCTCAGCCACTAACATTAGGATGTTAGCAGCTGCGCCTACAGTGAGGCAGGATGCAGGTGGGTTCTGCCCTGTCCTCAGCACTCCCAGGGAAGCATGCCTAGAAGCCAGCTCTCAACTAGCTGCATTCTTATGGCAGTGTGAAGGTAGCAGTATTCTGAGTAAGGAGGTTCCCAGATTACCACTCTACTGCACCTGGAGATACCCTCCAGGTCTGCATTGTTAACTTGCGTCTCAGAAGCCTCTGGCAAACGTCTCTGGTGAAGACGTCCGAAACTCACTCTGCAGGCAGTGTGGAACTGTGAGGGACTGAGGGTGAGCTCAACTCTCAGAAGTAAGATGTTTTTGGACAAGGCGTTCAACTACCTACTCACGTATGGAACTTAGTATGTAGCACCAGTCTACCCCAGGAATTACTAGGAAATCGCTTGATTGAGCTTGGAGGCACTCGTCTTGTGTGCCGGGAGATTCCAGTTACCTCTCCCAACACTTGCGTCAAGCAGCGAGCCTAGGCATTTTGGAAGCGAAAGGTAGCGGCAGGCAGGATGTTGGGTTACAGGTCATAAGCTCAACTCTCAGAAGTGTGTATGCATGGGTGGCAGATGTCTGCTACCCACTCGGACATGGGAGTTGGAACCTAGCTACACTCCTATTGAAGAAGGACTTTGGAAATCGCTCTATTCAACTCAGATACATGGGAGTTCAGGCCCAATGCTTACACATGCTTTTCCCACAAACTATCCCAGCCACTAACAGAAGGAGGTTAGCAGGTAAGTCTACAGTCAGGCAGGATGCGGGAGGGTCCTGCCCTGTCCTCAGCTCTCACAGGGAAGCATGCCTTGAAGCCAGCTCTCAACTAGCTGCATTCTTATGACAGTGTGAAGGTAGCAGTATTCTGAGTCAGGAGGTTCCCAGATTACCACTCTACTGCACCTGGAAATACCCTCCAGGTCTGCATTGTTAACTTGCGTCTCAGAAGCCTCTGGCAAACGTCTCTGGTGAAGACGTGCGAAACTCACTCTGCAGGCAGTGTGGAACTGTGAGGGACTGAGGGTGAGCTCAACTCTCAGCAGTAAGATGATTTTGGACAAGGCGTTCAGCTACCTTCTCACATATGGAACTTAGTATGTAGCACCAGTCTACCCCAGGAATTACTGGGAAATCGCTGGATTGAGCTTGGAGGCACTAGTCTTGTTGCCGGGAGATTCCAGTTACCTCTCCCAACACTTCGGTGAAGCAGCGAGCCTAGGCCTTTTGGAAGCGAAAGCTAGCTGCAGGCAGGAGGTAGGGTTACAGGCCATAAGCTCAACTCTCAGAAGTGTGTATGCATGGGAGGCAGATGTCTGCTACCCACTCGTACATGCGAGTGGGAACCTACTACACTCTGATGAAAAAGGACTTTGGAAATCGCTGTATTCAACTCAGATACACGTGGGTTCAGGCACAACGATTCCACATGCATTTCTCAAAACCTTTCCCTGCCACTAACATGAGGACGTTAGCAGCTCCTTCTACAGTCAAGCAGGATGCGGGAGGGTTGTGCCCTGTCCTTAGCTCTCACAGGGAAGCATGTCTTGAAGCCAGCGGTCAACTAGCTGCATACTTATGGCAGGGTCAAGGTAGCAGTATTCTGAGACAGGAGGTTCCCAGATTACCACTCTACTGCACCTGGAGATACCCTCCAGGTCTGCATTGTTAACTTGCGTCTCAGAGGCCTCTGGCAAACGTCTCTGGTGAAGACGTGCGAAACTCACTCTGCAGGCAGTGTGGAACTGTGAGAGACTGAGGGTCAGCTCAACTCTCAGAAGTAAGATGTTTTTGGACAAGGCGTTCAACTACCTACTCACGTCTGGAACTTAGTATGTAGCACCAGTCTACCCCAGGAATTACTAGGAAATCGCTTGATTGAGCTTGGAGGCACTCGTCTTGTGTGCCGGGAGATTCCAATTACCTCTCCAACACTTGCGTCAAGCAGCGAGCCTAGGCCTTTTGGAAGCGAAAGGTAGCGGCAGGCACGATGTAGGGTTACAGGCCATAAGCTCAACTCTCAGAAGTGTGTATGCATGGGAGGCAGATGTCTGCTACCCACTCGGACATGGGAGTTGGAACCTAGCTACACTCCTATTGAAGAAGGATGTTGGAAATCGCTGTATTCAACTCAGATACTCGGGAGTTCAGGCCCAATGCTTACACATGCTTTTCCCACAACCTATCCCAGCCACTAACATAAGGAGGTTAGCAGGTACGTCTACAGTCAGGCAGGATGCGGGAGGGTTCTGCCCTGTCCTCAGCTCTCACAGGGAAGCATGCCTAGAAGCCAGCTCTCAACTAGCTGCATTCTTATGACAGTGTGAAGGTAGCAGTATTCTGAGTAAGGCGGTTCCGAGATTACCACTCTACTGCACCTGGAGATACCCTCCAGGTCTGCATTGTTAACTTGCGTCTCAGAAGCCTGTGGCAAACGTCTCTGGTGAAGACCTGCGAAACTCACTCTGCAGGCAGTGTGGAACTGTGAGGGACTGAGGGTGAGCTCAACTCTCAGAAGTAAGATGCTTTTGGACAAGGCGTTCAGCTACCTTCTCACGTATGGAACTTAGTATGTAGCACCTGTCTACCCCAGGAATTACTAGGCAATCGCTGGAATGAGCTTGGAGGCACTAGTCTTGTGTGCCGGGAGATTCCAATTACCTCTCCCAACACTTCCGTCAAACAGCGAGCCTAGGCCTTTTAGAAGCGAAGGGTACCAGCAGGGTGGATGGAGATGTACAGGCCATAAGCTCAACTCTCAGAAGTGTGTATGCATGGGAGGCAGATGTCTGCTCCCCATTCTGACATGGGAGTTGGAACCTAGCTACACTCTGATTGAAGAAGGCCATTGGAAATCGCTGTATTCAACTCAGTTACACAGGAGTTCAGGCCCAATGCTTACACATGCTTTTCCCGCAACCTCTCTCAGCCACTAAGTTTAGGATGCTAGCAACTACGCCTACAGTCAGGCAGGATGCGGGAGGGTTCTGCCCTGTCCTCAGCACTCCCAGGGAAGCATGCCTAGAAGCCAGCTCTCAACTAGCTGCATTCTTATGGCAGTGTGAAGGTAGCAGTATTCTGAGTCAGGAGGTTCCAAGATTACCACTCTACTGCACCTGGAGATACCCTCCAGGTCTGCATTGTTAACCTGCGTCTCAGAAGCCTCTGGCAAAAGTCTGTGGTGAAGACCTGCGAAACTCACTCTGCAGGCAGTGTGGAACTGTGAGGGACTGAGGGTGAGCTCAACTCTCAGAAGTAAGATGCTTTTGGACAAGGCGTTCACCTTCCTTCTCACTTATGGAACTTAGTATGTAGCACCAGTCTACCAAAGGAATTACAAGCAAATCGCTGGATTGAGCTTGGACGCACGAGTGTTGTGTGCCGGGAGATTCCAGTTACCTCTCCCAACACTTCCGTCAAACAGCGAGCCTAGGCCTTTTAGAAGCGAAGGGTACCAGCAGGCTGGATGTGGAGGTACAGGCCATCAGCTCAACTCTCAGAAGTGTGTATGCATGGGAGGCAGATGTCTGCTACCCACTCTGACATGGGAGTTGGAACCTAGCTACAGTCTGATTGAAGTAGGCCTTTGAAAATCGCTGTATTCAACTCAGATACACAGGAGTTCAGGCCCAATGCGTACACATGCTTTTCCCGCAACCTCTCTCAGCCACTAACATTAGGATGTTAGCAGCTGCGCCTACAGTCAGGCAGGATGCGGGTGGGTTCTGCCATGTCCTCAGCACTCCCAGGGAAGCATGCCTAGAAGCCAGCTCTCAACTAGCTGCATTCTTATGGCAGTGTGAAGGTAGCAGTATTCTGAGTCAGGAGGTTCCAAGATTACCACTCTACTGCACCTGGAGATACCCTCCAGGTCTGCATTGTTAACTTGCGTCTCAGAAGCCTGTGGCAAACGTCTCTGGTGAAGACCTTTGAAACTAACTCTGCAGGCAGTGTGGAACTGTGAGGGACTGAGGGTGAGCTCAACTCTCAGAAGTAAGATGCTTTTGGACAAGGCGTTCAGCTACCTTCTCACGTATGGAACTTAGTATGTAGCACCAGTCTACCACACGAATTACTAGGCAATCGCTGGAATGAGCTTGGAGGCCCTAGTCTTGTGTGCCGGGAGATTCCAATTACCTCTCCCAACACTTCCGTCAAACAGCGAGCCTAGGCCTTTTAGAAGTGAAAGGAACCAGCAGGCTGGATGGGGAGGTACAGGCCTTAAGCTCAACTCTCAGAAGTGTGTATGCAGGGGAGACAGATGTCTGCTACCCACTCTGACATGGGAGTTGGAAACTAGCTACACTCTGATTGAAGAAAGCCATTGGAAATCGCTGTATTCAACTCAGATACACAGGAGTTCAGGCCCAATGCTTAAACATGCTTTTCCCGCAACCTCTCTCAGCCACTAACAGAAGGAGGTTAGCAGCTGCGCCTACAGTGAGGCAGGATGCGGGTGGGTTCTGCCCTGTCCTCAGCACTCCCAGGGAAGCATGCCTAGAAGCCAGCTCTCAACTAGCTGCATTCTTATGGCAGTGTGAAGGTAGCAGTATTCTGAGTCAGGAGGTTCCCAGATTACCACTCTACTGCACCTGGAGATAACCTCCAGGTCTGCATTGTTAACTTGCGTCTCAGAAGCCTCTGGCAAGCGTCTCTGGTGAAGACGTGCGAAACTCACTCTGCAGGCAGTGTGGAACTGTGAGGGACTGAGGGTGAGCTCAACTCTCAGCAGTAAGATGATTTTGGACAAGGCGTTCAGCTACCTTCTCACATATGGAACTTAGTATGTAGCACCAGTCTACCCCAGGAATTACTGGGAAATCGCTGGATTGAGCTTGGAGGCACTAGTCTTGTTGCCGGGAGATTCCAGTTACCTCTCCCAACACTTCGGTGAAGCAGCGAGCCTAGGCCTTTTGGAAGCGAAAGCTAGCTGCAGGCAGGAGGTAGGGTTACAGGCCATAAGCTCAACTCTCTGAAGTGTGTATGCATGGGAGGCAGATGTCTGCTACCCACTCGTACATGCGAGTGGGAACCTACTACACTCTGATGAAAAAGGACTTTGGAAATCGCTGTATTCAACTCAGATACACGTGGGTTCAGGCACAACGATTCCACATGCATTTCTCAAAACCTTTCCCTGCCACTAACATGAGGACGTTAGCAGCTCCTTCTACAGTCAAGCAGGATGCGGGAGGGTTGTGCCCTGTCCTTAGCTCTCACAGGGAAGCATGTCTTGAAGCCAGCGGTCAACTAGCTGCATACTTATGGCAGGGTCAAGGTAGCAGTATTCTGAGACAGGAGGTTCCCAGATTACCACTCTACTGCACCTGGAGATACCCTCCAGGTCTGCATTGCTAACTTGCGTCTCAGAGGCCTCTGGCAAACGTCTCTGGTGAAGACGTGCGAAACTCACTCTGCAGGCAGTGTGGAACTGTGAGGGACTGAGGGTCAGCTCAACTCTCAGAAGTAAGATGTTTTTGGACAAGGCGTTCAACTACCTACTCACGTCTGGAACTTAGTATGTAGCACCAGTCTACCCCAGGAATTACTAGGAAATCGCTTGATTGAGCTTGGAGGCACTCGTCTTGTGTGCCGGGAGATTCCAATTACCTCTCCAACACTTGCGTCAAGCAGCGAGCCTAGGCCTTTTGGAAGCGAAAGGTAGCGGCAGGCAGGATGTAGGGTTACAGGCCATAAGCTCAACTCTCAGAAGTGTGTATGCATGGGAGGCAGATGTCTGCTACCCACTCGGACATGGGAGTTGGAACCTAGCTACACTCCTATTGAAGAAGGATGTTGGAAATCGCTGTATTCAACTCAGATACTCGGGAGTTCAGGCCCAATGCTTACACATGCTTTTCCCACAACCTATCCCAGCCACTAACATAAGGAGGTTAGCAGGTACGTCTACAGTCAGGCAGGATGCGGGAGGGTTCTGCCCTGTCCTCAGCTCTCACAGGGAAGCATGCCTAGAAGCCAGCTCTCAACTAGCTGCATTCTTATGACAGTGTGAAGGTAGCAGTATTCTGAGTAAGGCGGTTCCGAGATTACCACTCTACTGCACCTGGAGATACCCTCCAGGTCTGCATTGTTAACTTGCGTCTCAGAAGCCTGTGGCAAACGTCTCTGGTGAAGACCTGCGAAACTCACTCTGCAGGCAGTGTGTAACTGTGAGGGACTGAGGGTGAGCTCAACTCTCAGAAGTAAGATGCTTTTGGACAAGGCGTTCAGCTACCTTCTCACGTATGGAACTTAGTATGTAGCACCTGTCTACCCCAGGAATTACTAGGCAATCGCTGGAATGAGCTTGGAGGCACTAGTCTTGTGTGCCGGGAGATTCCAATTACCTCTCCCAACACTTCCGTCAAACAGCGAGCCTAGGCCTTTTAGAAGCGAAGGGTACCAGCAGGGTGGATGGAGATGTACAGGCCATAAGCTCAACTCTCAGAAGTGTGTATGCATGGGAGGCAGATGTCTGCTCCCCATTCTGACATGGGAGTTGGAACCTAGCTACACTCTGATTGAAGAAGGCCATTGGAAATCGCTGTATTCAACTCAGTTACACAGGAGTTCAGGCCCAATGCTTACACATGCTTTTCCCGCAACCTCTCTCAGCCACTAAGTTTAGGATGCTAGCAACTACGCCTACAGTCAGGCAGGATGCGGGAGGGTTCTGCCCTGTCCTCAGCACTCCCAGGGAAGCATGCCTAGAAGCCAGCTCTCAACTAGCTGCATTCTTATGGCAGTGTGAAGGTAGCAGTATTCTGAGTCAGGAGGTTCCAAGATTACCACTCTACTGCACCTGGAGATACCCTCCAGGTCTGCATTGTTAACCTGCGTCTCAGAAGCCTCTGGCAAAAGTCTGTGGTGAAGACCTGCGAAACTCACTCTGCAGGCAGTGTGGAACTGTGAGGGACTGAGGGTGAGCTCAACTCTCAGAAGTAAGATGCTTTTGGACAAGGCGTTCACCTTCCTTCTCACTTATGGAACTTAGTATGTAGCACCAGTCTACCAAAGGAATTACAAGCAAATCGCTGGATTGAGCTTGGACGCACGAGTGTTGTGTGCCGGGAGATTCCAGTTACCTCTCCCAACACTTCCGTCAAACAGCGAGCCTAGGCCTTTTAGAAGCGAAGGGTACCAGCAGGCTGGATGTGGAGGTACAGGCCATCAGCTCAACTCTCAGAAGTGTGTATGCATGGGAGGCAGATGTCTGCTACCCACTCTGACATGGGAGTTGGAACCTAGCTACAGTCTGATTGAAGTAGGCCTTTGAAAATCGCTGTATTCAACTCAGATACACAGGAGTTCAGGCCCAATGCGTACACATGCTTTTCCCGCAACCTCTCTCAGCCACTAACATTAGGATGTTAGCAGCTGCGCCTACAGTCAGGCAGGATGCGGGTGGGTTCTGCCATGTCCTCAGCACTCCCAGGGAAGCATGCCTAGAAGCCAGCTCTCAACTAGCTGCATTCTTATGGCAGTGTGAAGGTAGCAGTATTCTGAGTCAGGAGGTTCCAAGATTACCACTCTACTGCACCTGGAGATACCCTCCAGGTCTGCATTGTTAACTTGCGTCTCAGAAGCCTGTGGCAAACGTCTCTGGTGAAGACCTTTGAAACTAACTCTGCAGGCAGTGTGGAACTGTGAGGGACTGAGGGTGAGCTCAACTCTCAGAAGTAAGATGCTTTTGGACAAGGCGTTCAGCTACCTTCTCACGTATGGAACTTAGTATGTAGCACCAGTCTACCACACGAATTACTAGGCAATCGCTGGAATGAGCTTGGAGGCCCTAGTCTTGTGTGCCGGGAGATTCCAATTACCTCTCCCAACACTTCCGTCAAACAGCGAGCCTAGGCCTTTTAGAAGTGAAAGGAACCAGCAGGCTGGATGGGGAGGTACAGGCCTTAAGCTCAACTCTCAGAAGTGTGTATGCAGGGGAGACAGATGTCTGCTACCCACTCTGACATGGGAGTTGGAAACTAGCTACACTCTGATTGAAGAAAGCCATTGGAAATCGCTGTATTCAACTCAGATACACAGGAGTTCAGGCCCAATGCTTAAACATGCTTTTCCCGCAACCTCTCTCAGCCACTAACATTAGGATGTTAGCAGCTGCGCCTACAGTGAGGCAGGATGCGGGTGGGTTCTGCCCTGTCCTCAGCACTCCCAGGGAAGCATGCCTAGAAGCCAGCTCTCAACTAGCTGCATTCTTATGGCAGTGTGAAGGTAGCAGTATTCTGAGTCAGGAGGTTCCCAGATTACCACTCTACTGCACCTGGAGATAACCTCCAGGTCTGCATTGTTAACTTGCGTCTCAGAAGCCTCTGGCAAACGTCTCTGGTGAAGACGTGCGAAACTCACTCTGCAGGCAGTGTGGAACTGTGAGGGACTGAGGGTGAGCTCAACTCTCAGCAGTAAGATGATTTTGGACAAGGCGTTCAGCTACCTTCTCACATATGGAACTTAGTATGTAGCACCAGTCTACCCCAGGAATTACTGGGAAATCGCTGGATTGAGCTTGGAGGCACTAGTCTTGTTGCCGGGAGATTCCAGTTACCTCTCCCAACACTTCGGTGAAGCAGCGAGCCTAGGCCTTTTGGAAGCGAAAGCTAGCTGCAGGCAGGAGGTAGGGTTACAGGCCATAAGCTCAACTCTCTGAAGTGTGTATGCATGGGAGGCAGATGTCTGCTACCCACTCGTACATGCGAGTGGGAACCTACTACACTCTGATGAAAAAGGACTTTGGAAATCGCTGTATTCAACTCAGATACACGTGGGTTCAGGCACAACGATTCCACATGCATTTCTCAAAACCTTTCCCTGCCACTAACATGAGGACGTTAGCAGCTCCTTCTACAGTCAAGCAGGATGCGGGAGGGTTGTGCCCTGTCCTTAGCTCTCACAGGGAAGCATGTCTTGAAGCCAGCGGTCAACTAGCTGCATACTTATGGCAGGGTCAAGGTAGCAGTATTCTGAGACAGGAGGTTCCCAGATTACCACTCTACTGCACCTGGAGATACCCTCCAGGTCTGCATTGCTAACTTGCGTCTCAGAGGCCTCTGGCAAACGTCTCTGGTGAAGACGTGCGAAACTCACTCTGCAGGCAGTGTGGAACTGTGAGGGACTGAGGGTCAGCTCAACTCTCAGAAGTAAGATGTTTTTGGACAAGGCGTTCAACTACCTACTCACGTCTGGAACTTAGTATGTAGCACCAGTCTACCCCAGGAATTACTAGGAAATCGCTTGATTGAGCTTGGAGGCACTCGTCTTGTGTGCCGGGAGATTCCAATTACCTCTCCAACACTTGCGTCAAGCAGCGAGCCTAGGCCTTTTGGAAGCGAAAGGTAGCGGCAGGCACGATGTAGGGTTACAGGCCATAAGCTCAACTCTCAGAAGTGTGTATGCATGGGAGGCAGATGTCTGCTACCCACTCGGACATGGGAGTTGGAACCTAGCTACACTCCTATTGAAGAAGGATGTTGGAAATCGCTGTATTCAACTCAGATACTCGGGAGTTCAGGCCCAATGCTTACACATGCTTTTCCCACAACCTATCCCAGCCACTAACATAAGGAGGTTAGCAGGTACGTCTACAGTCAGGCAGGATGCGGGAGGGTTCTGCCCTGTCCTCAGCTCTCACAGGGAAGCATGCCTAGAAGCCAGCTCTCAACTAGCTGCATTCTTATGACAGTGTGAAGGTAGCAGTATTCTGAGTAAGGCGGTTCCGAGATTACCACTCTACTGCACCTGGAGATACCCTCCAGGTCTGCATTGTTAACTTGCGTCTCAGAAGCCTGTGGCAAACGTCTCTGGTGAAGACCTGCGAAACTCACTCTGCAGGCAGTGTGTAACTGTGAGGGACTGAGGGTGAGCTCAACTCTCAGAAGTAAGATGCTTTTGGACAAGGCGTTCAGCTACCTTCTCACGTATGGAACTTAGTATGTAGCACCTGTCTACCCCAGGAATTACTAGGCAATCGCTGGAATGAGCTTGGAGGCACTAGTCTTGTGTGCCGGGAGATTCCAATTACCTCTCCCAACACTTCCGTCAAACAGCGAGCCTAGGCCTTTTAGAAGCGAAGGGTACCAGCAGGGTGGATGGAGATGTACAGGCCATAAGCTCAACTCTCAGAAGTGTGTATGCATGGGAGGCAGATGTCTGCTCCCCATTCTGACATGGGAGTTGGAACCTAGCTACACTCTGATTGAAGAAGGCCATTGGAAATCGCTGTATTCAACTCAGTTACACAGGAGTTCAGGCCCAATGCTTACACATGCTTTTCCCGCAACCTCTCTCAGCCACTAAGTTTAGGATGCTAGCAACTACGCCTACAGTCAGGCAGGATGCGGGAGGGTTCTGCCCTGTCCTCAGCACTCCCAGGGAAGCATGCCTAGAAGCCAGCTCTCAACTAGCTGCATTCTTATGGCAGTGTGAAGGTAGCAGTATTCTGAGTCAGGAGGTTCCAAGATTACCACTCTACTGCACCTGGAGATACCCTCCAGGTCTGCATTGTTAACCTGCGTCTCAGAAGCCTCTGGCAAAAGTCTGTGGTGAAGACCTGCGAAACTCACTCTGCAGGCAGTGTGGAACTGTGAGGGACTGAGGGTGAGCTCAACTCTCAGAAGTAAGATGCTTTTGGACAAGGCGTTCACCTTCCTTCTCACTTATGGAACTTAGTATGTAGCACCAGTCTACCAAAGGAATTACAAGCAAATCGCTGGATTGAGCTTGGACGCACGAGTGTTGTGTGCCGGGAGATTCCAGTTACCTCTCCCAACACTTCCGTCAAACAGCGAGCCTAGGCCTTTTAGAAGCGAAGGGTACCAGCAGGCTGGATGTGGAGGTACAGGCCATCAGCTCAACTCTCAGAAGTGTGTATGCATGGGAGGCAGATGTCTGCTACCCACTCTGACATGGGAGTTGGAACCTAGCTACAGTCTGATTGAAGTAGGCCTTAGAAAATCGCTGTATTCAACTCAGATACACAGGAGTTCAGGCCCAATGCGTACACATGCTTTTCCCGCAACCTCTCTCAGCCACTAACATTAGGATGTTAGCAGCTGCGCCTACAGTCAGGCAGGATGCGGGTGGGTTCTGCCATGTCCTCAGCACTCCCAGGGAAGCATGCCTAGAAGCCAGCTCTCAACTAGCTGCATTCTTATGGCAGTGTGAAGGTAGCAGTATTCTGAGTCAGGAGGTTCCAAGATTACCACTCTACTGCACCTGGAGATACCCTCCAGGTCTGCATTGTTAACTTGCGTCTCAGAAGCCTGTGGCAAACGTCTCTGGTGAAGACCTTTGAAACTAACTCTGCAGGCAGTGTGGAACTGTGAGGGACTGAGGGTGAGCTCAACTCTCAGAAGTAAGATGCTTTTGGACAAGGCGTTCAGCTACCTTCTCACGTATGGAACTTAGTATGTAGCACCAGTCTACCACACGAATTACTAGGCAATCGCTGGAATGAGCTTGGAGGCCCTAGTCTTGTGTGCCGGGAGATTCCAATTACCTCTCCCAACACTTCCGTCAAACAGCGAGCCTAGGCCTTTTAGAAGTGAAAGGAACCAGCAGGCTGGATGGGGAGGTACAGGCCTTAAGCTCAACTCTCAGAAGTGTGTATGCAGGGGAGACAGATGTCTGCTACCCACTCTGACATGGGAGTTGGAACCTAGCTACACTCTGATTGAAGAAGGAGTTTGGAAATCGCTCTATTCAACTCAGATACACGGGAGTTCAGGCCCAATGCTTACACATGCTTTTCCCACAAACTATCCCAGCCACTAACAGAAGGAGGTTAGCAGGTAAGTCTACAGTCAGGCAGGATGCGGGAGGGTCCTGCCCTGTCCTCAGCTCTCACAGGGAAGCATGCCTTGAAGCCAGCTCTCAACTAGCTGCATTCTTATGACAGTGTGAAGGTAGCAGTATTCTGAGTCAGGAGGTTCCCAGATTACCACTCTACTGCACCTGGAGATACCCTCCAGGTCTGCATTGTTAACTTGCGTCTCAGAAGCCTCTGGCAAACGTCTCTGGTGAAGACGTGCGAAACTCACTCTGCAGGCAGTGTGGAACTGTGAGGGACTGAGGGTGAGCTCAACTCTCAGCAGTAAGATGATTTTGGACAAGGCGTTCAGCTACCTTCTCACATATGGAACTTAGTATGTAGCACCAGTCTACCCCAGGAATTACTGGGAAATCGCTGGATTGAGCTTGGAGGCACTAGTCTTGTTGCCAGGAGATTCCAGTTACCTATCCCAACACTTCGGTGAAGCAGCGAGCCTAGGCCTTTTGGAAGCGAAAGCTAGCTGCAGGCAGGAGGTAGGGATACAGGCCATAAGCTCAACTCTCAGAAGTGTGTATGCATGGGAGGCAGATGTCTGCTACCCACTCGTACATGCGAGTGGGAACCTACTACACTCTGATGAAAAAGGACTTTGGAAATCGCTGTATTCAACTCAGATACACGTGGGTTCAGGCACAACGATTCCACATGCATTTCTCAAAACCTTTCCCTGCCACTAACATGAGGACGTTAGCAGCTCCTTCTACAGTCAAGCAGGATGCGGGAGGGTTGTGCCCTGTCCTCAGCACTCCCAGGGAAGCATGCCTAGAAGCCAGCTCTCAACTAGCTGCATTCTTATGGCAGTGTGAAGGTAGCAGTATTCTGAGTCAGGAGGTTCCAAGATTACCACTCTACTGCACCTGGAGATACCCTCCAGGTCTGCATTGTTAACCTGCGTCTCAGAAGCCTCTGGCAAAAGTCTGTGGTGAAGACCTGCGAAACTCACTCTGCAGGCAGTGTGGAACTGTGAGGGACTGAGGGTGAGCTCAACTCTCAGAAGTAAGATGCTTTTGGACAAGGCGTTCACCTTCCTTCTCACTTATGGAACTTAGTATGTAGCACCAGTCTACCAAAGGAATTACAAGCAAATCGCTGGATTGAGCTTGGACGCACGAGTGTTGTGTGCCGGGAGATTCCAGTTACCTCTCCCAACACTTCCGTCAAACAGCGAGCCTAGGCCTTTTAGAAGCGAAGGGTACCAGCAGGCTGGATGTGGAGGTACAGGCCATCAGCTCAACTCTCAGAAGTGTGTATGCATGGGAGGCAGATGTCTGCTACCCACTCTGACATGGGAGTTGGAACCTAGCTACAGTCTGATTGAAGTAGGCCTTTGAAAATCGCTGTATTCAACTCAGATACACAGGAGTTCAGGCCCAATGCGTACACATGCTTTTCCCGCAACCTCTCTCAGCCACTAACATTAGGATGTTAGCAGCTGCGCCTACAGTCAGGCAGGATGCGGGTGGGTTCTGCCATGTCCTCAGCACTCCCAGGGAAGCATGCCTAGAAGCCAGCTCTCAACTAGCTGCATTCTTATGGCAGTGTGAAGGTAGCAGTATTCTGAGTCAGGAGGTTCCCAGATTACCACTCTACTGCACCTGGAGATACCCTCCAGGTCTGCATTGTTAACTTGCGTCTCAGAAGCCTGTGGCAAACGTCTCTGGTGAAGACCTGCGAAACTCACTCTGCAGGCAGTGTGGAACTGTGAGGGACTGAGGGTGAGCTCAACTCTCAGAAGTAAGATGCTTTTGGACAAGGCGTTCAGCTACCTTCTCACGTATGGAACTTAGTATGTAGCACCAGTCTACCACACGAATTACTAGGCAATCGCTGGAATGAGCTTGGAGGCCCTAGTCTTGTGTGCCGGGAGATTCCAATTACCTCTCCCAACACTTGCGTCAAGCAGCGAGCCTAGGCATTTTGGAAGCGAAAGGTAGCGGCAGGCAGGATGTTGGGTTACAGGTCATAAGCTCAACTCTCAGAAGTGTGTATGCATGGGTGGCAGATGTCTGCTACCCACTCGGACATGGGAGTTGGAACCTAGCTACACTCCTATTGAAGAAGGACTTTGGAAATCGCTCTATTCAACTCAGATACACGGGAGTTCAGGCCCAATGCTTACACATGCTTTTCCCACAAACTATCCCAGCCACTAACAGAAGGAGGTTAGCAGGTAAGTCTACAGTGAGGCAGGATGCGGGAGGGTCCTGCCCTGTCCTCAGCTCTCACAGGGAAGCATGCCTTGAAGCCAGCTCTCAACTAGCTGCATTCTTATGACAGTGTGAAGGTAGCAGTATTCTGAGTCAGGAGGTTCCCAGATTACCACTCTACTGCACCTGGAGATACCCTCCAGGTCTGCATTGTTAACTTGCGTCTCAGAAGCCTCTGGCAAACGTCTCTGGTGAAGACGTGCGAAACTCTCTCTGCAGGCAGTGTGGAACTGTGAGGGACTGAGGGTGAGCTCAACTCTCAGCAGTAAGATGATTTTGGACAAGGCGTTCAGCTACCTTCTCACATATGGAACTTAGTATGTAGCACCAGTCTACCCCAGGAATTACTGGGAAATCGCTGGATTGAGCTTGGAGGCACTAGTTTTGTTGCCGGGAGATTCCAGTTACCTCTCCCAACACTTCGGTGAAGCAGCGAGCCTAGGCCTTTTGGAAGCGAAAGCTAGCTGCAGGCAGGAGGTAGGGTTACAGGCCATAAGCTCAACTCTCTGAAGTGTGTATGCATGGGAGGCAGATGTCTGCTACCCACTCGTACATGCGAGTGGGAACCTACTACACTCTGATGAAAAAGGACTTTGGAAATCGCTGTATTCAACTCAGATACACGTGGGTTCAGGCACAACGATTCCACATGCATTTCTCAAAACCTTTCCCTGCCACTAACATGAGGACGTTAGCAGCTCCTTCTACAGTCAAGCAGGATGCGGGAGGGTTGTGCCCTGTCCTTAGCTCTCACAGGGAAGCATGTCTTGAAGCCAGCGGTCAACTAGCTGCATACTTATGGCAGGGTCAAGGTAGCAGTATTCTGAGACAGGAGGTTCCCAGATTACCACTCTACTGCACCTGGAGATACCCTCCAGGTCTGCATTGTTAACTTGCGTCTCAGAGGCCTCTGGCAAACGTCTCTGGTGAAGACGTGCGAAACTCACTCTGCAGGCAGTGTGGAACTGTGAGGGACTGAGGGTCAGCTCAACTCTCAGAAGTAAGATGTTTTTGGACAAGGCGTTCAACTACCTACTCACGTCTGGAACTTAGTATGTAGCACCAGTCTACCCCAGGAATTACTAGGAAATCGCTTGATTGAGCTTGGAGGCACTCGTCTTGTGTGCCGGGAGATTCCAATTACCTCTCCAACACTTGCGTCAAGCAGCGAGCCTAGGCCTTTTGGAAGCGAAAGGTAGCGGCAGGCACGATGTAGGGTTACAGGCCATAAGCTCAACTCTCAGAAGTGTGTATGCATGGGAGGCAGATGTCTGCTACCCACTCGGACATGGGAGTTGGAACCTAGCTACACTCCTATTGAAGAAGGATGTTGGAAATCGCTGTATTCAACTCAGATACTCGGGAGTTCAGGCCCAATGCTTACACATGCTTTTCCCACAACCTATCCCAGCCACTAACATAAGGAGGTTAGCAGGTACGTCTACAGTCAGGCAGGATGCGGGAGGGTTCTGCCCTGTCCTCAGCTCTCACAGGGAAGCATGCCTAGAAGCCAGCTCTCAACTAGCTGCATTCTTATGACAGTGTGAAGGTAGCAGTATTCTGAGTAAGGCGGTTCCGAGATTACCACTCTACTGCACCTGGAGATACCCTCCAGGTCTGCATTGTTAACTTGCGTCTCAGAAGCCTGTGGCAAACGTCTCTGGTGAAGACCTGCGAAACTCACTCTGCAGGCAGTGTGGAACTGTGAGGGACTGAGGGTGAGCTCAACTCTCAGAAGTAAGATGCTTTTGGACAAGGCGTTCAGCTACCTTCTCACGTATGGAACTTAGTATGTAGCACCTGTCTACCCCAGGAATTACTAGGCAATCGCTGGAATGAGCTTGGAGGCACTAGTCTTGTGTGCCGGGAGATTCCAATTACCTCTCCCAACACTTCCGTCAAACAGCGAGCCTAGGCCTTTTAGAAGCGAAGGGTACCAGCAGGGTGGATGGAGATGTACAGGCCATAAGCTCAACTCTCAGAAGTGTGTATGCATGGGAGGCAGATGTCTGCTCCCCATTCTGACATGGGAGTTGGAACCTAGCTACACTCTGATTGAAGAAGGCCATTGGAAATCGCTGTATTCAACTCAGTTACACAGGAGTTCAGGCCCAATGCTTACACATGCTTTTCCCGCAACCTCTCTCAGCCACTAAGTTTAGGATGCTAGCAACTACGCCTACAGTCAGGCAGGATGCGGGAGGGTTCTGCCCTGTCCTCAGCACTCCCAGGGAAGCATGCCTAGAAGCCAGCTCTCAACTAGCTGCATTCTTATGGCAGTGTGAAGGTAGCAGTATTCTGAGTCAGGAGGTTCCAAGATTACCACTCTACTGCACCTGGAGATACCCTCCAGGTCTGCATTGTTAACCTGCGTCTCAGAAGCCTCTGGCAAAAGTCTGTGGTGAAGACCTGCGAAACTCACTCTGCAGGCAGTGTGGAACTGTGAGGGACTGAGGGTGAGCTCAACTCTCAGAAGTAAGATGCTTTTGGACAAGGCGTTCACCTTCCTTCTCACTTATGGAACTTAGTATGTAGCACCAGTCTACCAAAGGAATTACAAGCAAATCGCTGGATTGAGCTTGGACGCACGAGTGTTGTGTGCCGGGAGATTCCAGTTACCTCTCCCAACACTTCCGTCAAACAGCGAGCCTAGGCCTTTTAGAAGCGAAGGGTACCAGCAGGCTGGATGTGGAGGTACAGGCCATCAGCTCAACTCTCAGAAGTGTGTATGCATGGGAGGCAGATGTCTGCTACCCACTCTGACATGGGAGTTGGAACCTAGCTACAGTCTGATTGAAGTAGGCCTTAGAAAATCGCTGTATTCAACTCAGATACACAGGAGTTCAGGCCCAATGCGTACACATGCTTTTCCCGCAACCTCTCTCAGCCACTAACATTAGGATGTTAGCAGCTGCGCCTACAGTCAGGCAGGATGCGGGTGGGTTCTGCCATGTCCTCAGCACTCCCAGGGAAGCATGCCTAGAAGCCAGCTCTCAACTAGCTGCATTCTTATGGCAGTGTGAAGGTAGCAGTATTCTGAGTCAGGAGGTTCCAAGATTACCACTCTACTGCACCTGGAGATACCCTCCAGGTCTGCATTGTTAACTTGCGTCTCAGAAGCCTGTGGCAAACGTCTCTGGTGAAGACCTTTGAAACTAACTCTGCAGGCAGTGTGGAACTGTGAGGGACTGAGGGTGAGCTCAACTCTCAGAAGTAAGATGCTTTTGGACAAGGCGTTCAGCTACCTTCTCACGTATGGAACTTAGTATGTAGCACCAGTCTACCACACGAATTACTAGGCAATCGCTGGAATGAGCTTGGAGGCCCTAGTCTTGTGTGCCGGGAGATTCCAATTACCTCTCCCAACACTTCCGTCAAACAGCGAGCCTAGGCCTTTTAGAAGTGAAAGGAACCAGCAGGCTGGATGGGGAGGTACAGGCCTTAAGCTCAACTCTCAGAAGTGTGTATGCAGGGGAGACAGATGTCTGCTACCCACTCTGACATGGGAGTTGGAACCTAGCTACACTCTGATTGAAGAAGGACTTTGGAAATCGCTCTATTCAACTCAGATACACGGGAGTTCAGGCCCAATGCTTACACATGCTTTTCCCACAAACTATCCCAGCCACTAACAGAAGGAGGTTAGCAGGTAAGTCTACAGTCAGGCAGGATGCGGGAGGGTTCTGCCCTGTCCTCAGCTCTCACAGGGAAGCATGCCTTGAAGCCAGCTCTCAACTAGCTGCATTCTTATGACAGTGTGAAGGTAGCAGTATTCTGAGTCAGGAGGTTCCCAGATTACCACTCTACTGCACCTGGAGATACCCTCCAGGTCTGCATTGTTAACTTGCGTCTCAGAAGCCTCTGGCAAACGTCTCTGGTGAAGACGTGCGAAACTCACTCTGCAGGCAGTGTGGAACTGTGAGGGACTGAGGGTGAGCTCAACTCTCAGCAGTAAGATGATTTTGGACAAGGCGTTCAGCTACCTTCTCACATATGGAACTTAGTATGTAGCACCAGTCTACCCCAGGAATTACTGGGAAATCGCTGGATTGAGCTTGGAGGCACTAGTCTTGTTGCCAGGAGATTCCAGTTACCTATCCCAACACTTCGGTGAAGCAGCGAGCCTAGGCCTTTTGGAAGCGAAAGCTAGCTGCAGGCAGGAGGTAGGGATACAGGCCATAAGCTCAACTCTCAGAAGTGTGTATGCATGGGAGGCAGATGTCTGCTACCCACTCGTACATGCGAGTGGGAACCTACTACACTCTGATGAAAAAGGACTTTGGAAATCGCTGTATTCAACTCAGATACACGTGGGTTCAGGCACAACGATTCCACATGCATTTCTCAAAACCTTTCCCTGCCACTAACATGAGGACGTTAGCAGCTCCTTCTACAGTCAAGCAGGATGCGGGAGGGTTGTGCCCTGTCCTCAGCACTCCCAGGGAAGCATGCCTAGAAGCCAGCTCTCAACTAGCTGCATTCTTATGGCAGTGTGAAGGTAGCAGTATTCTGAGTCAGGAGGTTCCAAGATTACCACTCTACTGCACCTGGAGATACCCTCCAGGTCTGCATTGTTAACCTGCGTCTCAGAAGCCTCTGGCAAAAGTCTGTGGTGAAGACCTGCGAAACTCACTCTGCAGGCAGTGTGGAACTGTGAGGGACTGAGGGTGAGCTCAACTCTCAGAAGTAAGATGCTTTTGGACAAGGCGTTCACCTTCCTTCTCACTTATGGAACTTAGTATGTAGCACCAGTCTACCAAAGGAATTACAAGCAAATCGCTGGATTGAGCTTGGACGCACGAGTGTTGTGTGCCGGGAGATTCCAGTTACCTCTCCCAACACTTCCGTCAAACAGCGAGCCTAGGCCTTTTAGAAGCGAAGGGTACCAGCAGGCTGGATGTGGAGGTACAGGCCATCAGCTCAACTCTCAGAAGTGTGTATGCATGGGAGGCAGATGTCTGCTACCCACTCTGACATGGGAGTTGGAACCTAGCTACAGTCTGATTGAAGTAGGCCTTTGAAAATCGCTGTATTCAACTCAGATACACAGGAGTTCAGGCCCAATGCGTACACATGCTTTTCCCGCAACCTCTCTCAGCCACTAACATTAGGATGTTAGCAGCTGCGCCTACAGTCAGGCAGGATGCGGGTGGGTTCTGCCATGTCCTCAGCACTCCCAGGGAAGCATGCCTAGAAGCCAGCTCTCAACTAGCTGCATTCTTATGGCAGTGTGAAGGTAGCAGTATTCTGAGTCAGGAGGTTCCCAGATTACCACTCTACTGCACCTGGAGATACCCTCCAGGTCTGCATTGTTAACTTGCGTCTCAGAAGCCTGTGGCAAACGTCTCTGGTGAAGACCTGCGAAACTCACTCTGCAGGCAGTGTGGAACTGTGAGGGACTGAGGGTGAGCTCAACTCTCAGAAGTAAGATGCTTTTGGACAAGGCGTTCAGCTACCTTCTCACGTATGGAACTTAGTATGTAGCACCAGTCTACCACACGAATTACTAGGCAATCGCTGGAATGAGCTTGGAGGCCCTAGTCTTGTGTGCCGGGAGATTCCAATTACCTCTCCCAACACTTGCGTCAAGCAGCGAGCCTAGGCATTTTGGAAGCGAAAGGTAGCGGCAGGCAGGATGTTGGGTTACAGGTCATAAGCTCAACTCTCAGAAGTGTGTATGCATGGGTGGCAGATGTCTGCTACCCACTCGGACATGGGAGTTGGAACCTAGCTACACTCCTATTGAAGAAGGACTTTGGAAATCGCTCTATTCAACTCAGATACACGGGAGTTCAGGCCCAATGCTTACACATGCTTTTCCCACAAACTATCCCAGCCACTAACAGAAGGAGGTTAGCAGGTAAGTCTACAGTGAGGCAGGATGCGGGAGGGTCCTGCCCTGTCCTCAGCTCTCACAGGGAAGCATGCCTTGAAGCCAGCTCTCAACTAGCTGCATTCTTATGACAGTGTGAAGGTAGCAGTATTCTGAGTCAGGAGGTTCCCAGATTACCACTCTACTGCACCTGGAGATACCCTCCAGGTCTGCATTGTTAACTTGCGTCTCAGAAGCCTCTGGCAAACGTCTCTGGTGAAGACGTGCGAAACTCACTCTGCAGGCAGTGTGGAACTGTGAGGGACTGAGGGTGAGCTCAACTCTCAGCAGTAAGATGATTTTGGACAAGGCGTTCAGCTACCTTCTCACATATGGAACTTAGTATGTAGCACCAGTCTACCCCAGGAATTACTGGGAAATCGCTGGATTGAGCTTGGAGGCACTAGTTTTGTTGCCGGGAGATTCCAGTTACCTCTCCCAACACTTCGGTGAAGCAGCGAGCCTAGGCCTTTTGGAAGCGAAAGCTAGCTGCAGGCAGGAGGTAGGGTTACAGGCCATAAGCTCAACTCTCTGAAGTGTGTATGCATGGGAGGCAGATGTCTGCTACCCACTCGTACATGCGAGTGGGAACCTACTACACTCTGATGAAAAAGGACTTTGGAAATCGCTGTATTCAACTCAGATACACGTGGGTTCAGGCACAACGATTCCACATGCATTTCTCAAAACCTTTCCCTGCCACTAACATGAGGACGTTAGCAGCTCCTTCTACAGTCAAGCAGGATGCGGGAGGGTTGTGCCCTGTCCTTAGCTCTCACAGGGAAGCATGTCTTGAAGCCAGCGGTCAACTAGCTGCATACTTATGGCAGGGTCAAGGTAGCAGTATTCTGAGACAGGAGGTTCCCAGATTACCACTCTACTGCACCTGGAGATACCCTCCAGGTCTGCATTGTTAACTTGCGTCTCAGAGGCCTCTGGCAAACGTCTCTGGTGAAGACGTGCGAAACTCACTCTGCAGGCAGTGTGGAACTGTGAGGGACTGAGGGTCAGCTCAACTCTCAGAAGTAAGATGTTTTTGGACAAGGCGTTCAACTACCTACTCACGTCTGGAACTTAGTATGTAGCACCAGTCTACCCCAGGAATTACTAGGAAATCGCTTGATTGAGCTTGGAGGCACTCGTCTTGTGTGCCGGGAGATTCCAATTACCTCTCCAACACTTGCGTCAAGCAGCGAGCCTAGGCCTTTTGGAAGCGAAAGGTAGCGGCAGGCACGATGTAGGGTTACAGGCCATAAGCTCAACTCTCAGAAGTGTGTATGCATGGGAGGCAGATGTCTGCTACCCACTCGGACATGGGAGTTGGAACCTAGCTACACTCCTATTGAAGAAGGATGTTGGAAATCGCTGTATTCAACTCAGATACTCGGGAGTTCAGGCCCAATGCTTACACATGCTTTTCCCACAACCTATCCCAGCCACTAACATAAGGAGGTTAGCAGGTACGTCTACAGTCAGGCAGGATGCGGGAGGGTTCTGCCCTGTCCTCAGCTCTCACAGGGAAGCATGCCTAGAAGCCAGCTCTCAACTAGCTGCATTCTTATGACAGTGTGAAGGTAGCAGTATTCTGAGTAAGGCGGTTCCGAGATTACCACTCTACTGCACCTGGAGATACCCTCCAGGTCTGCATTGTTAACTTGCGTCTCAGAAGCCTGTGGCAAACGTCTCTGGTGAAGACCTGCGAAACTCACTCTGCAGGCAGTGTGGAACTGTGAGGGACTGAGGGTGAGCTCAACTCTCAGAAGTAAGATGCTTTTGGACAAGGCGTTCAGCTACCTTCTCACGTATGAAACTTAGTATGTAGCACCTGTCTACCCCAGGAATTACTAGGCAATCGCTGGAATGAGCTTGGAGGCACTAGTCTTGTGTGCCGGGAGATTCCAATTACCTCTCCCAACACTTCCGTCAAACAGCGAGCCTAGGCCTTTTAGAAGCGAAGGGTACCAGCAGGGTGGATGGAGATGTACAGGCCATAAGCTCAACTCTCAGAAGTGTGTATGCATGGGAGGCAGATGTCTGCTCCCCATTCTGACATGGGAGTTGGAACCTAGCTACACTCTGATTGAAGAAGGCCATTGGAAATCGCTGTATTCAACTCAGTTACACAGGAGTTCAGGCCCAATGCTTACACATGCTTTTCCCGCAACCTCTCTCAGCCACTAAGTTTAGGATGCTAGCAACTACGCCTACAGTCAGGCAGGATGCGGGAGGGTTCTGCCCTGTCCTCAGCACTCCCAGGGAAGCATGCCTAGAAGCCAGCTCTCAACTAGCTGCATTCTTATGGCAGTGTGAAGGTAGCAGTATTCTGAGTCAGGAGGTTCCAAGATTACCACTCTACTGCACCTGGAGATACCCTCCAGGTCTGCATTGTTAACCTGCGTCTCAGAAGCCTCTGGCAAAAGTCTGTGGTGAAGACCTGCGAAACTCACTCTGCAGGCAGTGTGGAACTGTGAGGGACTGAGGGTGAGCTCAACTCTCAGAAGTAAGATGCTTTTGGACAAGGCGTTCACCTTCCTTCTCACTTATGGAACTTAGTATGTAGCACCAGTCTACCAAAGGAATTACAAGCAAATCGCTGGATTGAGCTTGGACGCACGAGTGTTGTGTGCCGGGAGATTCCAGTTACCTCTCCCAACACTTCCGTCAAACAGCGAGCCTAGGCCTTTTAGAAGCGAAGGGTACCAGCAGGCTGGATGTGGAGGTACAGGCCATCAGCTCAACTCTCAGAAGTGTGTATGCATGGGAGGCAGATGTCTGCTACCCACTCTGACATGGGAGTTGGAACCTAGCTACAGTCTGATTGAAGTAGGCCTTTGAAAATCGCTGTATTCAACTCAGATACACAGGAGTTCAGGCCCAATGCGTACACATGCTTTTCCCGCAACCTCTCTCAGCCACTAACATTAGGATGTTAGCAGCTGCGCCTACAGTCAGGCAGGATGCGGGTGGGTTCTGCCATGTCCTCAGCACTCCCAGGGAAGCATGCCTAGAAGCCAGCTCTCAACTAGCTGCATTCTTATGGCAGTGTGAAGGTAGCAGTATTCTGAGTCAGGAGGTTCCAAGATTACCACTCTACTGCACCTGGAGATACCCTCCAGGTCTGCATTGTTAACTTGCGTCTCAGAAGCCTGTGGCAAACGTCTCTGGTGAAGACCTTTGAAACTAACTCTGCAGGCAGTGTGGAACTGTGAGGGACTGAGGGTGAGCTCAACTCTCAGAAGTAAGATGCTTTTGGACAAGGCGTTCAGCTACCTTCTCACGTATGGAACTTAGTATGTAGCACCAGTCTACCACACGAATTACTAGGCAATCGCTGGAATGAGCTTGGAGGCCCTAGTCTTGTGTGCCGGGAGATTCCAATTACCTCTCCCAACACTTCCGTCAAACAGCGAGCCTAGGCCTTTTAGAAGTGAAAGGAACCAGCAGGCTGGATGGGGAGGTACAGGCCTTAAGCTCAACTCTCAGAAGTGTGTATGCAGGGGAGACAGATGTCTGCTACCCACTCTGACATGGGAGTTGGAAACTAGCTACACTCTGATTGAAGAAGGCCATTGGAAATCGCTGTATTCAACTCAGATACACAGGAGTTCAGGCCCAATGCTTAAACATGCTTTTCCCGCAACCTCTCTCAGCCACTAACATTAGGATGTTAGCAGCTGCGCCTACAGTGAGGCAGGATGCGGGTGGGTTCTGCCCTGTCCTCAGCACTCCCAGGGAAGCATGCCTAGAAGCCAGCTCTCAACTAGCTGCATTCTTATGGCAGTGTGAAGGTAGCAGTATTCTGAGTAAGGAGGTTCCCAGATTACCACTCTACTGCACCTGGAGATACCCTCCAGGTCTGCATTGTTAACTTGCGTCTCAGAAGCCTCTGGCAAACGTCTCTGGTGAAGACGTCCGAAACTCACTCTGCAGGCAGTGTGGAACTGTGAGGGACTGAGGGTGAGCTCAACTCTCAGAAGTAAGATGTTTTTGGACAAGGCGTTCAACTACCTACTCACGTATGGAACTTAGTATGTAGCACCAGTCTACCCCAGGAATTACTAGGAAATCGCTTGATTGAGCTTGGAGGCACTCGTCTTGTGTGCCGGGAGATTCCAGTTACCTCTCCCAACACTTGCGTCAAGCAGCGAGCCTAGGCATTTTGGAAGCGAAAGGTAGCGGCAGGCAGGATGTTGGGTTACAGGTCATAAGCTCAACTCTCAGAAGTGTGTATGCATGGGTGGCAGATGTCTGCTACCCACTCGGACATGGGAGTTGGAACCTAGCTACACTCCTATTGAAGAAGGACTTTGGAAATCGCTCTATTCAACTCAGATACACGGGAGTTCAGGCCCAATGCTTACACATGCTTTTCCCACAAACTATCCCAGCCACTAACAGAAGGAGGTTAGCAGGTAAGTCTACAGTCAGGCAGGATGCGGGAGGGTCCTGCCCTGTCCTCAGCTCTCACAGGGAAGCATGCCTTGAAGCCAGCTCTCAACTAGCTGCATTCTTATGACAGTGTGAAGGTAGCAGTATTCTGAGTCAGGAGGTTCCCAGATTACCACTCTACTGCACCTGGAAATACCCTCCAGGTCTGCATTGTTAACTTGCGTCTCAGAAGCCTCTGGCAAACGTCTCTGGTGAAGACGTGCGAAACTCACTCTGCAGGCAGTGTGGAACTGTGAGGGACTGAGGGTGAGCTCAACTCTCAGCAGTAAGATGATTTTGGACAAGGCGTTCAGCTACCTTCTCACATATGGAACTTAGTATGTAGCACCAGTCTACCCCAGGAATTACGGGGAAATCGCTGGATTGAGCTTGGAGGCACTAGTCTTGTTGCCGGGAGATTCCAGTTACCTCTCCCAACACTTCGGTGAAGCAGCGAGCCTAGGCCTTTTGGAAGCGAAAGCTAGCTGCAGGCAGGAGGTAGGGTTACAGGCCATAAGCTCAACTCTCTGAAGTGTGTATGCATGGGAGGCAGATGTCTGCTACCCACTCGTACATGCGAGTGGGAACCTACTACACTCTGATGAAAAAGGACTTTGGAAATCGCTGTATTCCACTCAGATACACGTGGGTTCAGGCACAACGATTCCACATGCATTTCTCAAAACCTTTCCCTGCCACTAACATGAGGACGTTAGCAGCTCCTT
Source organism: Canis lupus baileyi (assembly GCF_048164855.1). Taxonomy (NCBI): domain Eukaryota; kingdom Metazoa; phylum Chordata; class Mammalia; order Carnivora; family Canidae; genus Canis; species Canis lupus. The sequence goes on from NW_027326500.1 coordinate 94,909, forward strand.
CTACAGTCAAGCAGGATGCGGGAGGGTTGTGCCCTGTCCTTAGCTCTCACAGGGAAGCATGTCTTGAAGCCAGCGGTCAACTAGCTGCATACTTATGGCAGGGTCAAGGTAGCAGTATTCTGAGACAGGAGGTTCCCAGATTACCACTCTACTGCACCTGGAGATACCCTCCAGGTCTGCATTGTTAACTTGCGTCTCAGAGGCCTCTGGCAAACGTCTCTGGTGAAGACGTGCGAAACTCACTCTGCAGGCAGTGTGGAACTGTGAGGGACTGAGGGTCAGCTCAACTCTCAGAAGTAAGATGTTTTTGGACAAGGAGTTCAACTACCTACTCACGTCTGGAACTTAGTATGTAGCACCAGTCTACCCCAGGAATTACTAGGAAATCGCTTGATTGAGCTTGGAGGCACTCGTCTTGTGTGCCGGGAGATTCCAATTACCTCTCCAACACTTGCGTCAAGCAGCGAGCCTAGGCCTTTTGGAAGCGAAAGGTAGCGGCAGGCACGATGTAGGGTTACAGGCCATAAGCTCAACTCTCAGAAGTGTGTATGCATGGGAGGCAGATGTCTGCTACCCACTCGGACATGGGAGTTGGAACCTAGCTACACTCCTATTGAAGAAGGATGTTGGAAATCGCTGTATTCAACTCAGATACTCGGGAGTTCAGGCCCAATGCTTACACATGCTTTTCCCACAACCTATCCCAGCCACTAACATAAGGAGGTTAGCAGGTACGTCTACAGTCAGGCAGGATGCGGGAGGGTTCTGCCCTGTCCTCAGCTCTCACAGGGAAGCATGCCTAGAAGCCAGCTCTCAACTAGCTGCATTCTTATGACAGTGTGAAGGTAGCAGTATTCTGAGTAAGGCGGTTCCGAGATTACCACTCTACTGCACCTGGAGATACCCTCCAGGTCTGCATTGTTAACTTGCGTCTCAGAAGCCTGTGGCAAACGTCTCTGGTGAAGACCTGCGAAACTCACTCTGCAGGCAGTGTGTAACTGTGAGGGACTGAGGGTGAGCTCAACTCTCAGAAGTAAGATGCTTTTGGACAAGGCGTTCAGCTACCTTCTCACGTATGGAACTTAGTATGTAGCACCTGTCTACCCCAGGAATTACTAGGCAATCGCTGGAATGAGCTTGGAGGCACTAGTCTTGTGTGCCGGGAGATTCCAATTACCTCTCCCAACACTTCCGTCAAACAGCGAGCCTAGGCCTTTTAGAAGCGAAGGGTACCAGCAGGGTGGATGGAGATGTACAGGCCATAAGCTCAACTCTCAGAAGTGTGTATGCATGGGAGGCAGATGTCTGCTCCCCATTCTGACATGGGAGTTGGAACCTAGCTACACTCTGATTGAAGAAGGCCATTGGAAATCGCTGTATTCAACTCAGTTACACAGGAGTTCAGGCCCAATGCTTACACATGCTTTTCCCGCAACCTCTCTCAGCCACTAAGTTTAGGATGCTAGCAACTACGCCTACAGTCAGGCAGGATGCGGGAGGGTTCTGCCCTGTCCTCAGCACTCCCAGGGAAGCATGCCTAGAAGCCAGCTCTCAACTAGCTGCATTCTTATGGCAGTGTGAAGGTAGCAGTATTCTGAGTCAGGAGGTTCCAAGATTACCACTCTACTGCACCTGGAGATACCCTCCAGGTCTGCATTGTTAACCTGCGTCTCAGAAGCCTCTGGCAAAAGTCTGTGGTGAAGACCTGCGAAACTCACTCTGCAGGCAGTGTGGAACTGTGAGGGACTGAGGGTGAGCTCAACTCTCAGAAGTAAGATGCTTTTGGACAAGGCGTTCACCTTCCTTCTCACTTATGGAACTTAGTATGTAGCACCAGTCTACCAAAGGAATTACAAGCAAATCGCTGGATTGAGCTTGGACGCACGAGTGTTGTGTGCCGGGAGATTCCAGTTACCTCTCCCAACACTTCCGTCAAACAGCGAGCCTAGGCCTTTTAGAAGCGAAGGGTACCAGCAGGCTGGATGTGGAGGTACAGGCCATCAGCTCAACTCTCAGAAGTGTGTATGCATGGGAGGCAGATGTCTGCTATCCACTCTGACATGGGAGTTGGAACCTAGCTACAGTCTGATTGAAGTAGGCCTTTGAAAATCGCTGTATTCAACTCAGATACACAGGAGTTCAGGCCCAATGCGTACACATGCTTTTCCCGCAACCTCTCTCAGCCACTAACATTAGGATGTTAGCAGCTGCGCCTACAGTCAGGCAGGATGCGGGTGGGTTCTGCCATGTCCTCAGCACTCCCAGGGAAGCATGCCTAGAAGCCAGCTCTCAACTAGCTGCATTCTTATGGCAGTGTGAAGGTAGCAGTATTCTGAGTCAGGAGGTTCCAAGATTACCACTCTACTGCACCTGGAGATACCCTCCAGGTCTGCATTGTTAACTTGCGTCTCAGAAGCCTGTGGCAAACGTCTCTGGTGAAGACCTTTGAAACTAACTCTGCAGGCAGTGTGGAACTGTGAGGGACTGAGGGTGAGCTCAACTCTCAGAAGTAAGATGCTTTTGGACAAGGCGTTCAGCTACCTTCTCACGTATGGAACTTAGTATGTAGCACCAGTCTACCACACGAATTACTAGGCAATCGCTGGAATGAGCTTGGAGGCACTCGTCTTGTGTGCCGGGAGATTCCAGTTACCTCTCCCAACACTTGCGTCAAGCAGCGAGCCTAGGCATTTTGGAAGCGAAAGGTAGCGGCAGGCAGGATGTTGGGTTACAGGTCATAAGCTCAACTCTCAGAAGTGTGTATGCATGGGTGGCAGATGTCTGCTACCCACTCGGACATGGGAGTTGGAACCTAGCTACACTCCTATTGAAGAAGGACTTTGGAAATCGCTCTATTCAACTCAGATACACGGGAGTTCAGGCCCAATGCTTACACATGCTTTTCCCACAAACTATCCCAGCCACTAACAGAAGGAGGTTAGCAGGTAAGTCTACAGTCAGGCAGGATGCGGGAGGGTCCTGCCCTGTCCTCAGCTCTCACAGGGAAGCATGCCTTGAAGCCAGCTCTCAACTAGCTGCATTCTTATGACAGTGTGAAGGTAGCAGTATTCTGAGTCAGGAGGTTCCCAGATTACCACTCTACTGCACCTGGAAATACCCTCCAGGTCTGCATTGTTAACTTGCGTCTCAGAAGCCTCTGGCAAACGTCTCTGGTGAAGACGTGCGAAACTCACTCTGCAGGCAGTGTGGAACTGTGAGGGACTGAGGGTGAGCTCAACTCTCAGCAGTAAGATGATTTTGGACAAGGCGTTCAGCTACCTTCTCACATATGGAACTTAGTATGTAGCACCAGTCTACCCCAGGAATTACTGGGAAATCGCTGGATTGAGCTTGGAGGCACTAGTCTTGTTGCCGGGAGATTCCAGTTACCTCTCCCAACACTTCGGTGAAGCAGCGAGCCTAGGCCTTTTGGAAGCGAAAGCTAGCTGCAGGCAGGAGGTAGGGTTACAGGCCATAAGCTCAACTCTCAAAAGTGTGTATGCATGGGAGGCAGATGTCTGCTACCCACTCGTACATGCGAGTGGGAACCTACTACACTCTGATGAAAAAGGACTTTGGAAATCGCTGTATTCAACTCAGATACACGTGGGTTCAGGCACAACGATTCCACATGCATTTCTCAAAACCTTTCCCTGCCACTAACATGAGGACGTTAGCAGCTCCTTCTACAGTCAAGCAGGATGCGGGAGGGTTGTGCCCTGTCCTTAGCTCTCACAGGGAAGCATGTCTTGAAGCCAGCGGTCAACTAGCTGCATACTTATGGCAGGGTCAAGGTAGCAGTATTCTGAGACAGGAGGTTCCCAGATTACCACTCTACTGCACCTGGAGATACCCTCCAAGTCTGCATTGTTAACTTGCGTCTCAGAGGCCTCTGGCAAACGTCTCTGGTGAAGACGTGCGAAACTCACTCTGCAGGCAGTGTGGAACTGTGAGGGACTGAGGGTCAGCTCAACTCTCAGAAGTAAGATGTTTTTGGACAAGGCGTTCAACTACCTACTCACGTCTGGAACTTAGTATGTAGCACCAGTCTACCCCAGGAATTACTAGGAAATCGCTTGATTGAGCTTGGAGGCACTCGTCTTGTGTGCCGGGAGATTCCAATTACCTCTCCAACACTTGCGTCAAGCAGCGAGCCTAGGCCTTTTGGAAGCGAAAGGTAGCGGCAGGCACGATGTAGGGTTACAGGCCATAAGCTCAACTCTCAGAAGTGTGTATGCATGGGAGGCAGATGTCTGCTACCCACTCGGACATGGGAGTTGGAACCTAGCTACACTCCTATTGAAGAAGGATGTTGGAAATCGCTGTATTCAACTCAGATACTCGGGAGTTCAGGCCCAATGCTTACACATGCTTTTCCCACAACCTATCCCAGCCACTAACATAAGGAGGTTAGCAGGTACGTCTACAGTCAGGCAGGATGCGGGAGGGTTCTGCCCTGTCCTCAGCTCTCACAGGGAAGCATGCCTAGAAGCCAGCTCTCAACTAGCTGCATTCTTATGACAGTGTGAAGGTAGCAGTATTCTGAGTAAGGCGGTTCCGAGATTACCACTCTACTGCACCTGGAGATACCCTCCAGGTCTGCATTGTTAACTTGCGTCTCAGAAGCCTGTGGCAAACGTCTCTGGTGAAGACCTGCGAAACTCACTCTGCAGGCAGTGTGTAACTGTGAGGGACTGAGGGTGAGCTCAACTCTCAGAAGTAAGATGCTTTTGGACAAGGCGTTCAGCTACCTTCTCACGTATGGAACTTAGTATGTAGCACCTGTCTACCCCAGGAATTACTAGGCAATCGCTGGAATGAGCTTGGAGGCACTAGTCTTGTGTGCCGGGAGATTCCAATTACCTCTCCCAACACTTCCGTCAAACAGCGAGCCTAGGCCTTTTAGAAGCGAAGGGTACCAGCAGGGTGGATGGAGATGTACAGGCCATAAGCTCAACTCTCAGAAGTGTGTATGCATGGGAGGCAGATGTCTGCTCCCCATTCTGACATGGGAGTTGGAACCTAGCTACACTCTGATTGAAGAAGGCCATTGGAAATCGCTGTATTCAACTCAGTTACACAGGAGTTCAGGCCCAATGCTTACACATGCTTTTCCCGCAACCTCTCTCAGCCACTAAGTTTAGGATGCTAGCAACTACGCCTACAGTCAGGCAGGATGCGGGAGGGTTCTGCCCTGTCCTCAGCACTCCCAGGGAAGCATGCCTAGAAGCCAGCTCTCAACTAGCTGCATTCTTATGGCAGTGTGAAGGTAGCAGTATTCTGAGTCAGGAGGTTCCAAGATTACCACTCTACTGCACCTGGAGATACCCTCCAGGTCTGCATTGTTAACCTGCGTCTCAGAAGCCTCTGGCAAAAGTCTGTGGTGAAGACCTGCGAAACTCACTCTGCAGGCAGTGTGGAACTGTGAGGGACTGAGGGTGAGCTCAACTCTCAGAAGTAAGATGCTTTTGGACAAGGCGTTCACCTTCCTTCTCACTTATGGAACTTAGTATGTAGCACCAGTCTACCAAAGGAATTACAAGCAAATCGCTGGATTGAGCTTGGACGCACGAGTGTTGTGTGCCGGGAGATTCCAGTTACCTCTCCCAACACTTCCGTCAAACAGCGAGCCTAGGCCTTTTAGAAGCGAAGGGTACCAGCAGGCTGGATGTGGAGGTACAGGCCATCAGCTCAACTCTCAGAAGTGTGTATGCATGGGAGGCAGATGTCTGCTACCCACTCTGACATGGGAGTTGGAACCTAGCTACAGTCTGATTGAAGTAGGCCTTTGAAAATCGCTGTATTCAACTCAGATACACAGGAGTTCAGGCCCAATGCGTACACATGCTTTTCCCGCAACCTCTCTCAGCCACTAACATTAGGATGTTAGCAGCTGCGCCTACAGTGAGGCAGGATGCGGGTGGGTTCTGCCCTGTCCTCAGCACTCCCAGGGAAGCATGCCTAGAAGCCAGCTCTCAACTAGCTGCATTCTTATGGCAGTGTGAAGGTAGCAGTATTCTGAGTAAGGAGGTTCCCAGATTACCACTCTACTGCACCTGGAGATACCCTCCAGGTCTGCATTGTTAACTTGCGTCTCAGAAGCCTCTGGCAAACGTCTCTGGTGAAGACGTCCGAAACTCACTCTGCAGGCAGTGTGGAACTGTGAGGGACTGAGGGTGAGCTCAACTCTCAGAAGTAAGATGTTTTTGGACAAGGCGTTCAACTACCTACTCACGTATGGAACTTAGTATGTAGCACCAGTCTACCCCAGGAATTACTAGGAAATCGCTTGATTGAGCTTGGAGGCACTCGTCTTGTGTGCCGGGAGATTCCAGTTACCTCTCCCAACACTTGCGTCAAGCAGCGAGCCTAGGCATTTTGGAAGCGAAAGGTAGCGGCAGGCAGGATGTTGGGTTACAGGTCATAAGCTCAACTCTCAGAAGTGTGTATGCATGGGTGGCAGATGTCTGCTACCCACTCGGACATGGGAGTTGGAACCTAGCTACACTCCTATTGAAGAAGGACTTTGGAAATCGCTCTATTCAACTCAGATACACGGGAGTTCAGGCCCAATGCTTACACATGCTTTTCCCACAAACTATCCCAGCCACTAACAGAAGGAGGTTAGCAGGTAAGTCTACAGTCAGGCAGGATGCGGGAGGGTCCTGCCCTGTCCTCAGCTCTCACAGGGAAGCATGCCTTGAAGCCAGCTCTCAACTAGCTGCATTCTTATGACAGTGTGAAGGTAGCAGTATTCTGAGTCAGGAGGTTCCCAGATTACCACTCTACTGCACCTGGAAATACCCTCCAGGTCTGCATTGTTAACTTGCGTCTCAGAAGCCTCTGGCAAACGTCTCTGGTGAAGACGTGCGAAACTCACTCTGCAGGCAGTGTGGAACTGTGAGGGACTGAGGGTGAGCTCAACTCTCAGCAGTAAGATGATTTTGGACAAGGCGTTCAGCTACCTTCTCACATATGGAACTTAGTATGTAGCACCAGTCTACCCCAGGAATTACTGGGAAATCGCTGGATTGAGCTTGGAGGCACTAGTCTTGTTGCCGGGAGATTCCAGTTACCTCTCCCAACACTTCGGTGAAGCAGCGAGCCTAGGCCTTTTGGAAGCGAAAGCTAGCTGCAGGCAGGAGGTAGGGTTACAGGCCATAAGCTCAACTCTCAAAAGTGTGTATGCATGGGAGGCAGATGTCTGCTACCCACTCGTACATGCGAGTGGGAACCTACTACACTCTGATGAAAAAGGACTTTGGAAATCGCTGTATTCAACTCAGATACACGTGGGTTCAGGCACAACGATTCCACATGCATTTCTCAAAACCTTTCCCTGCCACTAACATGAGGACGTTAGCAGCTCCTTCTACAGTCAAGCAGGATGCGGGAGGGTTGTGCCCTGTCCTTAGCTCTCACAGGGAAGCATGTCTTGAAGCCAGCGGTCAACTAGCTGCATACTTATGGCAGGGTCAAGGTAGCAGTATTCTGAGACAGGAGGTTCCCAGATTACCACTCTACTGCACCTGGAGATACCCTCCAGGTCTGCATTGTTAACTTGCGTCTCAGAGGCCTCTGGCAAACGTCTCTGGTGAAGACGTGCGAAACTCACTCTGCAGGCAGTGTGGAACTGTGAGGGACTGAGGGTCAGCTCAACTCTCAGAAGTAAGATGTTTTTGGACAAGGAGTTCAACTACCTACTCACGTCTGGAACTTAGTATGTAGCACCAGTCTACCCCAGGAATTACTAGGAAATCGCTTGATTGAGCTTGGAGGCACTCGTCTTGTGTGCCGGGAGATTCCAATTACCTCTCCAACACTTGCGTCAAGCAGCGAGCCTAGGCCTTTTGGAAGCGAAAGGTAGCGGCAGGCACGATGTAGGGTTACAGGCCATAAGCTCAACTCTCAGAAGTGTGTATGCATGGGAGGCAGATGTCTGCTACCCACTCGGACATGGGAGTTGGAACCTAGCTACACTCCTATTGAAGAAGGATGTTGGAAATCGCTGTATTCAACTCAGATACTCGGGAGTTCAGGCCCAATGCTTACACATGCTTTTCCCACAACCTATCCCAGCCACTAACATAAGGAGGTTAGCAGGTACGTCTACAGTCAGGCAGGATGCGGGAGGGTTCTGCCCTGTCCTCAGCTCTCACAGGGAAGCATGCCTAGAAGCCAGCTCTCAACTAGCTGCATTCTTATGACAGTGTGAAGGTAGCAGTATTCTGAGTAAGGCGGTTCCGAGATTACCACTCTACTGCACCTGGAGATACCCTCCAGGTCTGCATTGTTAACTTGCGTCTCAGAAGCCTGTGGCAAACGTCTCTGGTGAAGACCTGCGAAACTCACTCTGCAGGCAGTGTGTAACTGTGAGGGACTGAGGGTGAGCTCAACTCTCAGAAGTAAGATGCTTTTGGACAAGGCGTTCAGCTACCTTCTCACGTATGGAACTTAGTATGTAGCACCTGTCTACCCCAGGAATTACTAGGCAATCGCTGGAATGAGCTTGGAGGCACTAGTCTTGTGTGCCGGGAGATTCCAATTACCTCTCCCAACACTTCCGTCAAACAGCGAGCCTAGGCCTTTTAGAAGCGAAGGGTACCAGCAGGGTGGATGGAGATGTACAGGCCATAAGCTCAACTCTCAGAAGTGTGTATGCATGGGAGGCAGATGTCTGCTCCCCATTCTGACATGGGAGTTGGAACCTAGCTACACTCTGATTGAAGAAGGCCATTGGAAATCGCTGTATTCAACTCAGTTACACAGGAGTTCAGGCCCAATGCTTACACATGCTTTTCCCGCAACCTCTCTCAGCCACTAAGTTTAGGATGCTAGCAACTACGCCTACAGTCAGGCAGGATGCGGGAGGGTTCTGCCCTGTCCTCAGCACTCCCAGGGAAGCATGCCTAGAAGCCAGCTCTCAACTAGCTGCATTCTTATGGCAGTGTGAAGGTAGCAGTATTCTGAGTCAGGAGGTTCCAAGATTACCACTCTACTGCACCTGGAGATACCCTCCAGGTCTGCATTGTTAACCTGCGTCTCAGAAGCCTCTGGCAAAAGTCTGTGGTGAAGACCTGCGAAACTCACTCTGCAGGCAGTGTGGAACTGTGAGGGACTGAGGGTGAGCTCAACTCTCAGAAGTAAGATGCTTTTGGACAAGGCGTTCACCTTCCTTCTCACTTATGGAACTTAGTATGTAGCACCAGTCTACCAAAGGAATTACAAGCAAATCGCTGGATTGAGCTTGGACGCACGAGTGTTGTGTGCCGGGAGATTCCAGTTACCTCTCCCAACACTTCCGTCAAACAGCGAGCCTAGGCCTTTTAGAAGCGAAGGGTACCAGCAGGCTGGATGTGGAGGTACAGGCCATCAGCTCAACTCTCAGAAGTGTGTATGCATGGGAGGCAGATGTCTGCTATCCACTCTGACATGGGAGTTGGAACCTAGCTACAGTCTGATTGAAGTAGGCCTTTGAAAATCGCTGTATTCAACTCAGATACACAGGAGTTCAGGCCCAATGCGTACACATGCTTTTCCCGCAACCTCTCTCAGCCACTAACATTAGGATGTTAGCAGCTGCGCCTACAGTCAGGCAGGATGCGGGTGGGTTCTGCCATGTCCTCAGCACTCCCAGGGAAGCATGCCTAGAAGCCAGCTCTCAACTAGCTGCATTCTTATGGCAGTGTGAAGGTAGCAGTATTCTGAGTCAGGAGGTTCCAAGATTACCACTCTACTGCACCTGGAGATACCCTCCAGGTCTGCATTGTTAACTTGCGTCTCAGAAGCCTGTGGCAAACGTCTCTGGTGAAGACCTTTGAAACTAACTCTGCAGGCAGTGTGGAACTGTGAGGGACTGAGGGTGAGCTCAACTCTCAGAAGTAAGATGCTTTTGGACAAGGCGTTCAGCTACCTTCTCACGTATGGAACTTAGTATGTAGCACCAGTCTACCACACGAATTACTAGGCAATCGCTGGAATGAGCTTGGAGGCCCTAGTCTTGTGTGCCGGGAGATTCCAATTACCTCTCCCAACACTTCCGTCAAACAGCGAGCCTAGGCCTTTTAGAAGTGAAAGGAACCAGCAGGCTGGATGGGGAGGTACAGGCCTTAAGCTCAATTCTCAGAAGTGTGTATGCAGGGGAGACAGATGTCTGCTACCCACTCTGACATGGGAGTTGGAAACTAGCTACACTCTGATTGAAGAAGGCCATTGGAAATCGCTGTATTCAACTCAGATACACAGGAGTTCAGGCCCAATGCTTAAACATGCTTTTCCCGCAACCTCTCTCAGCCACTAACATTAGGATGTTAGCAGCTGCGCCTACAGTGAGGCAGGATGCGGGTGGGTTCTGCCCTGTCCTCAGCACTCCCAGGGAAGCATGCCTAGAAGCCAGCTCTCAACTAGCTGCATTCTTATGGCAGTGTGAAGGTAGCAGTATTCTGAGTAAGGAGGTTCCCAGATTACCACTCTACTGCACCTGGAGATACCCTCCAGGTCTGCATTGTTAACTTGCGTCTCAGAAGCCTCTGGCAAACGTCTCTGGTGAAGACGTCCGAAACTCACTCTGCAGGCAGTGTGGAACTGTGAGGGACTGAGGGTGAGCTCAACTCTCAGAAGTAAGATGTTTTTGGACAAGGCGTTCAACTACCTACTCACGTATGGAACTTAGTATGTAGCACCAGTCTACCCCAGGAATTACTAGGAAATCGCTTGATTGAGCTTGGAGGCACTCGTCTTGTGTGCCGGGAGATTCCAGTTACCTCTCCCAACACTTGCGTCAAGCAGCGAGCCTAGGCATTTTGGAAGCGAAAGGTAGCGGCAGGCAGGATGTTGGGTTACAGGTCATAAGCTCAACTCTCAGAAGTGTGTATGCATGGGTGGCAGATGTCTGCTACCCACTCGGACATGGGAGTTGGAACCTAGCTACACTCCTATTGAAGAAGGACTTTGGAAATCGCTCTATTCAACTCAGATACACGGGAGTTCAGGCCCAATGCTTACACATGCTTTTCCCACAAACTATCCCAGCCACTAACAGAAGGAGGTTAGCAGGTAAGTCTACAGTCAGGCAGGATGCGGGAGGGTCCTGCCCTGTCCTCAGCTCTCACAGGGAAGCATGCCTTGAAGCCAGCTCTCAACTAGCTGCATTCTTATGACAGTGTGAAGGTAGCAGTATTCTGAGTCAGGAGGTTCCCAGATTACCACTCTACTGCACCTGGAGATACCCTCCAGGTCTGCATTGTTAACTTGCGTCTCAGAAGCCTCTGGCAAACGTCTCTGGTGAAGACGTGCGAAACTCACTCTGCAGGCAGTGTGGAACTGTGAGGGACTGAGGGTGAGCTCAACTCTCAGCAGTAAGATGATTTTGGACAAGGCGTTCAGCTACCTTCTCACATATGGAACTTAGTATGTAGCACCAGTCTACCCCAGGAATTACTGGGAAATCGCTGGATTGAGCTTGGAGGCACTAGTCTTGTTGCCGGGAGATTCCAGTTACCTCTCCCAACACTTCGGTGAAGCAGCGAGCCTAGGCCTTTTGGAAGCGAAAGCTAGCTGCAGGCAGGAGGTAGGGTTACAGGCCATAAGCTCAACTCTCAAAAGTGTGTATGCATGGGAGGCAGATGTCTGCTACCCACTCGTACATGCGAGTGGGAACCTACTACACTCTGATGAAAAAGGACTTTGGAAATCGCTGTATTCAACTCAGATACACGTGGGTTCAGGCACAACGATTCCACATGCATTTCTCAAAACCTTTCCCTGCCACTAACATGAGGACGTTAGCAGCTCCTTCTACAGTCAAGCAGGATGCGGGAGGGTTGTGCCCTGTCCTTAGCTCTCACAGGGAAGCATGTCTTGAAGCCAGCGGTCAACTAGCTGCATACTTATGGCAGGGTCAAGGTAGCAGTATTCTGAGACAGGAGGTTCCCAGATTACCACTCTACTGCACCTGGAGATACCCTCCAGGTCTGCATTGTTAACTTGCGTCTCAGAGGCCTCTGGCAAACGTCTCTGGTGAAGACGTGCGAAACTCACTCTGCAGGCAGTGTGGAACTGTGAGGGACTGAGGGTCAGCTCAACTCTCAGAAGTAAGATGTTTTTGGACAAGGAGTTCAACTACCTACTCACGTCTGGAACTTAGTATGTAGCACCAGTCTACCCCAGGAATTACTAGGAAATCGCTTGATTGAGCTTGGAGGCACTCGTCTTGTGTGCCGGGAGATTCCAATTACCTCTCCAACACTTGCGTCAAGCAGCGAGCCTAGGCCTTTTGGAAGCGAAAGGTAGCGGCAGGCACGATGTAGGGTTACAGGCCATAAGCTCAACTCTCAGAAGTGTGTATGCATGGGAGGCAGATGTCTGCTACCCACTCGGACATGGGAGTTGGAACCTAGCTACACTCCTATTGAAGAAGGATGTTGGAAATCGCTGTATTCAACTCAGATACTCGGGAGTTCAGGCCCAATGCTTACACATGCTTTTCCCACAACCTATCCCAGCCACTAACATAAGGAGGTTAGCAGGTACGTCTACAGTCAGGCAGGATGCGGGAGGGTTCTGCCCTGTCCTCAGCTCTCACAGGGAAGCATGCCTAGAAGCCAGCTCTCAACTAGCTGCATTCTTATGACAGTGTGAAGGTAGCAGTATTCTGAGTAAGGCGGTTCCGAGATTACCACTCTACTGCACCTGGAGATACCCTCCAGGTCTGCATTGTTAACTTGCGTCTCAGAAGCCTGTGGCAAACGTCTCTGGTGAAGACCTGCGAAACTCACTCTGCAGGCAGTGTGGAACTGTGAGGGACTGAGGGTGAGCTCAACTCTCAGAAGTAAGATGCTTTTGGACAAGGCGTTCAGCTACCTTCTCACGTATGAAACTTAGTATGTAGCACCTGTCTACCCCAGGAATTACTAGGCAATCGCTGGAATGAGCTTGGAGGCACTAGTCTTGTGTGCCGGGAGATTCCAATTACCTCTCCCAACACTTCCGTCAAACAGCGAGCCTAGGCCTTTTAGAAGCGAAGGGTACCAGCAGGGTGGATGGAGATGTACAGGCCATAAGCTCAACTCTCAGAAGTGTGTATGCATGGGAGGCAGATGTCTGCTCCCCATTCTGACATGGGAGTTGGAACCTAGCTACACTCTGATTGAAGAAGGCCATTGGAAATCGCTGTATTCAACTCAGTTACACAGGAGTTCAGGCCCAATGCTTACACATGCTTTTCCCGCAACCTCTCTCAGCCACTAAGTTTAGGATGCTAGCAACTACGCCTACAGTCAGGCAGGATGCGGGAGGGTTCTGCCCTGTCCTCAGCACTCCCAGGGAAGCATGCCTAGAAGCCAGCTCTCAACTAGCTGCATTCTTATGGCAGTGTGAAGGTAGCAGTATTCTGAGTCAGGAGGTTCCAAGATTACCACTCTACTGCACCTGGAGATACCCTCCAGGTCTGCATTGTTAACCTGCGTCTCAGAAGCCTCTGGCAAAAGTCTGTGGTGAAGACCTGCGAAACTCACTCTGCAGGCAGTGTGGAACTGTGAGGGACTGAGGGTGAGCTCAACTCTCAGAAGTAAGATGCTTTTGGACAAGGCGTTCACCTTCCTTCTCACTTATGGAACTTAGTATGTAGCACCAGTCTACCAAAGGAATTACAAGCAAATCGCTGGATTGAGCTTGGACGCACGAGTGTTGTGTGCCGGGAGATTCCAGTTACCTCTCCCAACACTTCCGTCAAACAGCGAGCCTAGGCCTTTTAGAAGCGAAGGGTACCAGCAGGCTGGATGTGGAGGTACAGGCCATCAGCTCAACTCTCAGAAGTGTGTATGCATGGGAGGCAGATGTCTGCTACCCACTCTGACATGGGAGTTGGAACCTAGCTACAGTCTGATTGAAGTAGGCCTTTGAAAATCGCTGTATTCAACTCAGATACACAGGAGTTCAGGCCCAATGCGTACACATGCTTTTCCCGCAACCTCTCTCAGCCACTAACATTAGGATGTTAGCAGCTGCGCCTACAGTCAGGCAGGATGCGGGTGGGTTCTGCCATGTCCTCAGCACTCCCAGGGAAGCATGCCTAGAAGCCAGCTCTCAACTAGCTGCATTCTTATGGCAGTGTGAAGGTAGCAGTATTCTGAGTCAGGAGGTTCCAAGATTACCACTCTACTGCACCTGGAGATACCCTCCAGGTCTGCATTGTTAACTTGCGTCTCAGAAGCCTGTGGCAAACGTCTCTGGTGAAGACCTTTGAAACTAACTCTGCAGGCAGTGTGGAACTGTGAGGGACTGAGGGTGAGCTCAACTCTCAGAAGTAAGATGCTTTTGGACAAGGCGTTCAGCTACCTTCTCACGTATGGAACTTAGTATGTAGCACCAGTCTACCACACGAATTACTAGGCAATCGCTGGAATGAGCTTGGAGGCCCTAGTCTTGTGTGCCGGGAGATTCCAATTACCTCTCCCAACACTTCCGTCAAACAGCGAGCCTAGGCCTTTTAGAAGTGAAAGGAACCAGCAGGCTGGATGGGGAGGTACAGGCCTTAAGCTCAACTCTCAGAAGTGTGTATGCAGGGGAGACAGATGTCTGCTACCCACTCTGACATGGGAGTTGGAAACTAGCTACACTCTGATTGAAGAAGGCCATTGGAAATCGCTGTATTCAACTCAGATACACAGGAGTTCAGGCCCAATGCTTAAACATGCTTTTCCCGCAACCTCTCTCAGCCACTAACATTAGGATGTTAGCAGCTGCGCCTACAGTGAGGCAGGATGCGGGTGGGTTCTGCCCTGTCCTCAGCACTCCCAGGGAAGCATGCCTAGAAGCCAGCTCTCAACTAGCTGCATTCTTATGGCAGTGTGAAGGTAGCAGTATTCTGAGTAAGGAGGTTCCCAGATTACCACTCTACTGCACCTGGAGATACCCTCCAGGTCTGCATTGTTAACTTGCGTCTCAGAAGCCTCTGGCAAACGTCTCTGGTGAAGACGTCCGAAACTCACTCTGCAGGCAGTGTGGAACTGTGAGGGACTGAGGGTGAGCTCAACTCTCAGAAGTAAGATGTTTTTGGACAAGGCGTTCAACTACCTACTCACGTATGGAACTTAGTATGTAGCACCAGTCTACCCCAGGAATTACTAGGAAATCGCTTGATTGAGCTTGGAGGCACTCGTCTTGTGTGCCGGGAGATTCCAGTTACCTCTCCCAACACTTGCGTCAAGCAGCGAGCCTAGGCATTTTGGAAGCGAAAGGTAGCGGCAGGCAGGATGTTGGGTTACAGGTCATAAGCTCAACTCTCAGAAGTGTGTATGCATGGGTGGCAGATGTCTGCTACCCACTCGGACATGGGAGTTGGAACCTAGCTACACTCCTATTGAAGAAGGACTTTGGAAATCGCTCTATTCAACTCAGATACACGGGAGTTCAGGCCCAATGCTTACACATGCTTTTCCCACAAACTATCCCAGCCACTAACAGAAGGAGGTTAGCAGGTAAGTCTACAGTCAGGCAGGATGCGGGAGGGTCCTGCCCTGTCCTCAGCTCTCACAGGGAAGCATGCCTTGAAGCCAGCTCTCAACTAGCTGCATTCTTATGACAGTGTGAAGGTAGCAGTATTCTGAGTCAGGAGGTTCCCAGATTACCACTCTACTGCACCTGGAAATACCCTCCAGGTCTGCATTGTTAACTTGCGTCTCAGAAGCCTCTGGCAAACGTCTCTGGTGAAGACGTGCGAAACTCACTCTGCAGGCAGTGTGGAACTGTGAGGGACTGAGGGTGAGCTCAACTCTCAGCAGTAAGATGATTTTGGACAAGGCGTTCAGCTACCTTCTCACATATGGAACTTAGTATGTAGCACCAGTCTACCCCAGGAATTACGGGGAAATCGCTGGATTGAGCTTGGAGGCACTAGTCTTGTTGCCGGGAGATTCCAGTTACCTCTCCCAACACTTCGGTGAAGCAGCGAGCCTAGGCCTTTTGGAAGCGAAAGCTAGCTGCAGGCAGGAGGTAGGGTTACAGGCCATAAGCTCAACTCTCTGAAGTGTGTATGCATGGGAGGCAGATGTCTGCTACCCACTCGTACATGCGAGTGGGAACCTACTACACTCTGATGAAAAAGGACTTTGGAAATCGCTGTATTCCACTCAGATACACGTGGGTTCAGGCACAACGATTCCACATGCATTTCTCAAAACCTTTCCCTGCCACTAACATGAGGACGTTAGCAGCTCCTTCTACAGTCAAGCAGGATGCGGGAGGGTTGTGCCCTGTCCTTAGCTCTCACAGGGAAGCATGTCTTGAAGCCAGCGGTCAACTAGCTGCATACTTATGGCAGGGTCAAGGTAGCAGTATTCTGAGACAGGAGGTTCCCAGATTACCACTCTACTGCACCTGGAGATACCCTCCAGGTCTGCATTGTTAACTTGCGTCTCAGAGGCCTCTGGCAAACGTCTCTGGTGAAGACGTGCGAAACTCACTCTGCAGGCAGTGTGGAACTGTGAGGGACTGAGGGTCAGCTCAACTCTCAGAAGTAAGATGTTTTTGGACAAGGAGTTCAACTACCTACTCACGTCTGGAACTTAGTATGTAGCACCAGTCTACCCCAGGAATTACTAGGAAATCGCTTGATTGAGCTTGGAGGCACTCGTCTTGTGTGCCGGGAGATTCCAATTACCTCTCCAACACTTGCGTCAAGCAGCGAGCCTAGGCCTTTTGGAAGCGAAAGGTAGCGGCAGGCACGATGTAGGGTTACAGGCCATAAGCTCAACTCTCAGAAGTGTGTATGCATGGGAGGCAGATGTCTGCTACCCACTCGGACATGGGAGTTGGAACCTAGCTACACTCCTATTGAAGAAGGATGTTGGAAATCGCTGTATTCAACTCAGATACTCGGGAGTTCAGGCCCAATGCTTACACATGCTTTTCCCACAACCTATCCCAGCCACTAACATAAGGAGGTTAGCAGGTACGTCTACAGTCAGGCAGGATGCGGGAGGGTTCTGCCCTGTCCTCAGCTCTCACAGGGAAGCATGCCTAGAAGCCAGCTCTCAACTAGCTGCATTCTTATGACAGTGTGAAGGTAGCAGTATTCTGAGTAAGGCGGTTCCGAGATTACCACTCTACTGCACCTGGAGATACCCTCCAGGTCTGCATTGTTAACTTGCGTCTCAGAAGCCTGTGGCAAACGTCTCTGGTGAAGACCTGCGAAACTCACTCTGCAGGCAGTGTGTAACTGTGAGGGACTGAGGGTGAGCTCAACTCTCAGAAGTAAGATGCTTTTGGACAAGGCGTTCAGCTACCTTCTCACGTATGGAACTTAGTATGTAGCACCTGTCTACCCCAGGAATTACTAGGCAATCGCTGGAATGAGCTTGGAGGCACTAGTCTTGTGTGCCGGGAGATTCCAATTACCTCTCCCAACACTTCCGTCAAACAGCGAGCCTAGGCCTTTTAGAAGCGAAGGGTACCAGCAGGGTGGATGGAGATGTACAGGCCATAAGCTCAACTCTCAGAAGTGTGTATGCATGGGAGGCAGATGTCTGCTCCCCATTCTGACATGGGAGTTGGAACCTAGCTACACTCTGATTGAAGAAGGCCATTGGAAATCGCTGTATTCAACTCAGTTACACAGGAGTTCAGGCCCAATGCTTACACATGCTTTTCCCGCAACCTCTCTCAGCCACTAAGTTTAGGATGCTAGCAACTACGCCTACAGTCAGGCAGGATGCGGGAGGGTTCTGCCCTGTCCTCAGCACTCCCAGGGAAGCATGCCTAGAAGCCAGCTCTCAACTAGCTGCATTCTTATGGCAGTGTGAAGGTAGCAGTATTCTGAGTCAGGAGGTTCCAAGATTACCACTCTACTGCACCTGGAGATACCCTCCAGGTCTGCATTGTTAACCTGCGTCTCAGAAGCCTCTGGCAAAAGTCTGTGGTGAAGACCTGCGAAACTCACTCTGCAGGCAGTGTGGAACTGTGAGGGACTGAGGGTGAGCTCAACTCTCAGAAGTAAGATGCTTTTGGACAAGGCGTTCACCTTCCTTCTCACTTATGGAACTTAGTATGTAGCACCAGTCTACCAAAGGAATTACAAGCAAATCGCTGGATTGAGCTTGGACGCACGAGTGTTGTGTGCCGGGAGATTCCAGTTACCTCTCCCAACACTTCCGTCAAACAGCGAGCCTAGGCCTTTTAGAAGCGAAGGGTACCAGCAGGCTGGATGTGGAGGTACAGGCCATCAGCTCAACTCTCAGAAGTGTGTATGCATGGGAGGCAGATGTCTGCTATCCACTCTGACATGGGAGTTGGAACCTAGCTACAGTCTGATTGAAGTAGGCCTTTGAAAATCGCTGTATTCAACTCAGATACACAGGAGTTCAGGCCCAATGCGTACACATGCTTTTCCCGCAACCTCTCTCAGCCACTAACATTAGGATGTTAGCAGCTGCGCCTACAGTCAGGCAGGATGCGGGTGGGTTCTGCCATGTCCTCAGCACTCCCAGGGAAGCATGCCTAGAAGCCAGCTCTCAACTAGCTGCATTCTTATGGCAGTGTGAAGGTAGCAGTATTCTGAGTCAGGAGGTTCCAAGATTACCACTCTACTGCACCTGGAGATACCCTCCAGGTCTGCATTGTTAACTTGCGTCTCAGAAGCCTGTGGCAAACGTCTCTGGTGAAGACCTTTGAAACTAACTCTGCAGGCAGTGTGGAACTGTGAGGGACTGAGGGTGAGCTCAACTCTCAGAAGTAAGATGCTTTTGGACAAGGCGTTCAGCTACCTTCTCACGTATGGAACTTAGTATGTAGCACCAGTCTACCACACGAATTACTAGGCAATCGCTGGAATGAGCTTGGAGGCACTCGTCTTGTGTGCCGGGAGATTCCAGTTACCTCTCCCAACACTTGCGTCAAGCAGCGAGCCTAGGCATTTTGGAAGCGAAAGGTAGCGGCAGGCAGGATGTTGGGTTACAGGTCATAAGCTCAACTCTCAGAAGTGTGTATGCATGGGTGGCAGATGTCTGCTACCCACTCGGACATGGGAGTTGGAACCTAGCTACACTCCTATTGAAGAAGGACTTTGGAAATCGCTCTATTCAACTCAGATACACGGGAGTTCAGGCCCAATGCTTACACATGCTTTTCCCCCAAACTATCCCAGCCACTAACAGAAGGAGGTTAGCAGGTAAGTCTACAGTCAGGCAGGATGCGGGAGGGTCCTGCCCTGTCCTCAGCTCTCACAGGGAAGCATGCCTTGAAGCCAGCTCTCAACTAGCTGCATTCTTATGACAGTGTGAAGGTAGCAGTATTCTGAGTCAGGAGGTTCCCAGATTACCACTCTACTGCACCTGGAAATACCCTCCAGGTCTGCATTGTTAACTTGCGTCTCAGAAGCCTCTGGCAAACGTCTCTGGTGAAGACGTGCGAAACTCACTCTGCAGGCAGTGTGGAACTGTGAGGGACTGAGGGTGAGCTCAACTCTCAGCAGTAAGATGATTTTGGACAAGGCGTTCAGCTACCTTCTCACATATGGAACTTAGTATGTAGCACCAGTCTACCCCAGGAATTACTGGGAAATCGCTGGATTGAGCTTGGAGGCACTAGTCTTGTTGCCGGGAGATTCCAGTTACCTCTCCCAACACTTCGGTGAAGCAGCGAGCCTAGGCCTTTTGGAAGCGAAAGCTAGCTGCAGGCAGGAGGTAGGGTTACAGGCC
>NW_027326501.1:0-111594 GCF_048164855.1 Canis lupus baileyi
CCCCCAGGTCTGCATTGTTCCACTTGTGTCTCAGAAGCCTCTGACAAACGTCTATGGTGAAGATGTTGGAAACTCATTCTGCAGGCAGTGTGGAACTGTGAGGGACTGAGTGTGAGCTCAACTCTCAGAAGTAAGTTGCCTTTGGACAGGGCGTTCAGCTAGCTTCTCACCTATGGAACTTAGTATGTAGCACCAGTCTCAGACAGGAATTACTAGGAAATCGCTGGATTGAGCTTGGAGGCACTTGTCTTGTGTGCCGGGACATTCCGCTTACCTCTCACAACACTTCAGTCACGCATCGAGCCTAGGCCTGTCTGCAGCGAAGTGTACCTGCAGGCAGGATGTGGGAAGTACAGGCCATAAGCTCAACACTCAAAAGTGTGTACGCCTGGGAGGCAGATGTCCGCTATCCACTCGTACATGGGAGGTAGAAACTAGCTACACTCTGATAGCAGAAGGCCGTTGGAAATCGCTGTATTCAACTCAGATACGCGTGAGTTCAGGCCCAACGCTTCCACATGCTTTCCTCACCACGTCTCCCAGCACCTAACATAAGGATGTTAGCCTCCACGTCTACAGTCTGGCAGGATGCGGGAGGGGTCCTGCCCTGAGCTCTGCTCTCCAAAGGAAGCATGCCTGCAAGCTAGCTTTCCACTAGCTGAGTTGTTATGGCCGTGAAAAAGAAGCAGCATCGTAAGTCAGGACGTTCCGTCAATACCGCTCTACCACCCCCGGAGACACAAACATTGAAGACTGCACCTTGGCCCTTGCGTCCCACGAGCTTCCGACAAACAAGTCTAGTGAGGATATTCGTAACTCCATGTGCAGGCAGGGTGGACCTGGGAAGTACCGCGTGTCAGCTCACCTCACAGGAGGAAGTTCCCCAGAGAGATAGCTTTCAACAAGGTACTCGGGTTTGGAAGTTAGTATGCAGCTCCCTTCTGAGGGAGGAATTGCTCAGAAGTCGCTGGATTGAGCTAAGAGTCACTTGCCGCTCACAAAGCTTGCGTCCCGTATCGAACGAAATCCTTTGGAAGCGAAGCATACAGGCGGTCAACGTGG
Organism: Canis lupus baileyi; assembly: GCF_048164855.1. NCBI lineage: Eukaryota > Metazoa > Chordata > Mammalia > Carnivora > Canidae > Canis > Canis lupus. Next base: position 1,063 of record NW_027326501.1, read on the forward strand.
GGGCGGTACAAACCATAAGCTCAATCCAAAGGAGCGTGCATGCCTTGGAGGCAGCCGTCTGCTGGGCGCGAAACTGACAAGGCAGACACTTGGTTCTCACTTCGCTACTGTCCCGCATACAACGAAATGCTGTGGAAGCGGACCGTACAGGCAGTCAGGATGGCCGAGGCAGAGGCCATGAGCTCAACTCTCAAACTGTGTATGCTTTGCAGGCCGATGTCTGCTAGGCACTTATTCAGGGGAGCTAGAACCGAGCTACACTCAAACTGAACAAGGACGTTGGCAATCGCTCTATTGAACTCAGATACACGAGAGTGCGGGCCTGTCACTTCCACAAGAGTTTCACAAAACCCCTTCCGGCACCTAACGTAACTATGCTACGACCTCCGTCTACAGGCAGTCAGGATGCGGGAGGGTCCTGCCCTGACCTCAGCTCTCACAAGGAAGCATGCCTAGAAGCCAGCTTTCAACCAGCTGCCTTCTTATGGCAGTGAGAACGCAGCAGTATTCTGAGTCAGGAGGTTCCACGATCACCACTCTCCTGCACCTGGACATACCCCCCAGGTCTGCATTGTTCCACTTGTGTCTCAGAAGCCTCTGACAAACGTCTATGGTGAAGATGTTGGAAACTCATTCTGCAGGCAGTGTGGAACTGTGAGGGACTGAGTGTGAGCTCAACTCTCAGAAGTAAGTTGCCTTTGGACAGGGCGTTCAGCTAGCTTCTCACCTATGGAACTTAGTATGTAGCACCAGTCTCAGACAGGAATTACTAGGAAATCGCTGGATTGAGCTTGGAGGCACTTGTCTTGTGTGCCGGGACATTCCGCTTACCTCTCACAACACTTCAGTCACGCATCGAGCCTAGGCCTGTCTGCAGCGAAGTGTACCTGCAGGCAGGATGTGGGAAGTACAGGCCATAAGCTCAACACTCAAAAGTGTGTACGCCTGGGAGGCAGATGTCCGCTATCCACTCGTACATGGGAGGTAGAAACTAGCTACACTCTGATAGCAGAAGGCCGTTGGAAATCGCTGTATTCAACTCAGATACGCGTGAGTTCAGGCCCAACGCTTCCACATGCTTTCCTCACCACGTCTCCCAGCACCTAACATAAGGATGTTAGCCTCCACGTCTACAGTCTGGCAGGATGCGGGAGGGGTCCTGCCCTGAGCTCTGCTCTCCAAAGGAAGCATGCCTGCAAGCTAGCTTTCCACTAGCTGAGTTGTTATGGCCGTGAAAAAGAAGCAGCATCGTAAGTCAGGACGTTCCGTCAATACCGCTCTACCACCCCCGGAGACACAAACATTGAAGACTGCACCTTGGCCCTTGCGTCCCACGAGCTTCCGACAAACAAGTCTAGTGAGGATATTCGTAACTCCATGTGCAGGCAGGGTGGACCTGGGAAGTACCGCGTGTCAGCTCACCTCACAGGAGGAAGTTCCCCAGAGAGATAGCTTTCAACAAGGTACTCGGGTTTGGAAGTTAGTATGCAGCTCCCTTCTGAGGGAGGAATTGCTCAGAAGTCGCTGGATTGAGCTAAGAGTCACTTGCCGCTCACAAAGCTTGCGTCCCGTATCGAACGAAATCCTTTGGAAGCGAAGCATACAGGCGGTCAACGTGGGGGCGGTACAAACCATAAGCTCAATCCAAAGGAGCGTGCATGCCTTGGAGGCAGCCGTCTGCTGGGCGCGAAACTGACAAGGCAGACACTTGGTTCTCACTTCGCTACTGTCCCGCATACAACGAAATGCTGTGGAAGCGGACCGTACAGGCAGTCAGGATGGCCGAGGCAGAGGCCATGAGCTCAACTCTCAAACTGTGTATGCTTTGCAGGCCGATGTCTGCTAGGCACTTATTCAGGGGAGCTAGAACCGAGCTACACTCAAACTGAACAAGGACGTTGGCAATCGCTCTATTGAACTCAGATACACGAGAGTGCGGGCCTGTCACTTCCACAAGAGTTTCACAAAACCCCTTCCGGCACCTAACGTAACTATGCTACGACCTCCGTCTACAGGCAGTCAGGATGCGGGAGGGTCCTGCCCTGACCTCAGCTCTCACAAGGAAGCATGCCTAGAAGCCAGCTTTCAACCAGCTGCCTTCTTATGGCAGTGAGAACGCAGCAGTATTCTGAGTCAGGAGGTTCCACGATCACCACTCTCCTGCACCTGGACATACCCCCCAGGTCTGCATTGTTCCACTTGTGTCTCAGAAGCCTCTGACAAACGTCTATGGTGAAGATGTTGGAAACTCATTCTGCAGGCAGTGTGGAACTGTGAGGGACTGAGTGTGAGCTCAACTCTCAGAAGTAAGTTGCCTTTGGACAGGGCGTTCAGCTAGCTTCTCACCTATGGAACTTAGTATGTAGCACCAGTCTCAGACAGGAATTACTAGGAAATCGCTGGATTGAGCTTGGAGGCACTTGTCTTGTGTGCCGGGACATTCCGCTTACCTCTCACAACACTTCAGTCACGCATCGAGCCTAGGCCTGTCTGCAGCGAAGTGTACCTGCAGGCAGGATGTGGGAAGTACAGGCCATAAGCTCAACACTCAAAAGTGTGTACGCCTGGGAGGCAGATGTCCGCTATCCACTCGTACATGGGAGGTAGAAACTAGCTACACTCTGATAGCAGAAGGCCGTTGGAAATCGCTGTATTCAACTCAGATACGCGTGAGTTCAGGCCCAACGCTTCCACATGCTTTCCTCACCACGTCTCCCAGCACCTAACATAAGGATGTTAGCCTCCACGTCTACAGTCTGGCAGGATGCGGGAGGGGTCCTGCCCTGAGCTCTGCTCTCCAAAGGAAGCATGCCTGCAAGCTAGCTTTCCACTAGCTGAGTTGTTATGGCCGTGAAAAAGAAGCAGCATCGTAAGTCAGGACGTTCCGTCAATACCGCTCTACCACCCCCGGAGACACAAACATTGAAGACTGCACCTTGGCCCTTGCGTCCCACGAGCTTCCGACAAACAAGTCTAGTGAGGATATTCGTAACTCCATGTGCAGGCAGGGTGGACCTGGGAAGTACCGCGTGTCAGCTCACCTCACAGGAGGAAGTTCCCCAGAGAGATAGCTTTCAACAAGGTACTCGGGTTTGGAAGTTAGTATGCAGCTCCCTTCTGAGGGAGGAATTGCTCAGAAGTCGCTGGATTGAGCTAAGAGTCACTTGCCGCTCACAAAGCTTGCGTCCCGTATCGAACGAAATCCTTTGGAAGCGAAGCATACAGGCGGTCAACGTGGGGGCGGTACAAACCATAAGCTCAATCCAAAGGAGCGTGCATGCCTTGGAGGCAGCCGTCTGCTGGGCGCGAAACTGACAAGGCAGACACTTGGTTCTCACTTCGCTACTGTCCCGCATACAACGAAATGCTGTGGAAGCGGACCGTACAGGCAGTCAGGATGGCCGAGGCAGAGGCCATGAGCTCAACTCTCAAACTGTGTATGCTTTGCAGGCCGATGTCTGCTAGGCACTTATTCAGGGGAGCTAGAACCGAGCTACACTCAAACTGAACAAGGACGTTGGCAATCGCTCTATTGAACTCAGATACACGAGAGTGCGGGCCTGTCACTTCCACAAGAGTTTCACAAAACCCCTTCCGGCACCTAACGTAACTATGCTACGACCTCCGTCTACAGGCAGTCAGGATGCGGGAGGGTCCTGCCCTGACCTCAGCTCTCACAAGGAAGCATGCCTAGAAGCCAGCTTTCAACCAGCTGCCTTCTTATGGCAGTGAGAACGCAGCAGTATTCTGAGTCAGGAGGTTCCACGATCACCACTCTCCTGCACCTGGACATACCCCCCAGGTCTGCATTGTTCCACTTGTGTCTCAGAAGCCTCTGACAAACGTCTATGGTGAAGATGTTGGAAACTCATTCTGCAGGCAGTGTGGAACTGTGAGGGACTGAGTGTGAGCTCAACTCTCAGAAGTAAGTTGCCTTTGGACAGGGCGTTCAGCTAGCTTCTCACCTATGGAACTTAGTATGTAGCACCAGTCTCAGACAGGAATTACTAGGAAATCGCTGGATTGAGCTTGGAGGCACTTGTCTTGTGTGCCGGGACATTCCGCTTACCTCTCACAACACTTCAGTCACGCATCGAGCCTAGGCCTGTCTGCAGCGAAGTGTACCTGCAGGCAGGATGTGGGAAGTACAGGCCATAAGCTCAACACTCAAAAGTGTGTACGCCTGGGAGGCAGATGTCCGCTATCCACTCGTACATGGGAGGTAGAAACTAGCTACACTCTGATAGCAGAAGGCCGTTGGAAATCGCTGTATTCAACTCAGATACGCGTGAGTTCAGGCCCAACGCTTCCACATGCTTTCCTCACCACGTCTCCCAGCACCTAACATAAGGATGTTAGCCTCCACGTCTACAGTCTGGCAGGATGCGGGAGGGGTCCTGCCCTGAGCTCTGCTCTCCAAAGGAAGCATGCCTGCAAGCTAGCTTTCCACTAGCTGAGTTGTTATGGCCGTGAAAAAGAAGCAGCATCGTAAGTCAGGACGTTCCGTCAATACCGCTCTACCACCCCCGGAGACACAAACATTGAAGACTGCACCTTGGCCCTTGCGTCCCACGAGCTTCCGACAAACAAGTCTAGTGAGGATATTCGTAACTCCATGTGCAGGCAGGGTGGACCTGGGAAGTACCGCGTGTCAGCTCACCTCACAGGAGGAAGTTCCCCAGAGAGATAGCTTTCAACAAGGTACTCGGGTTTGGAAGTTAGTATGCAGCTCCCTTCTGAGGGAGGAATTGCTCAGAAGTCGCTGGATTGAGCTAAGAGTCACTTGCCGCTCACAAAGCTTGCGTCCCGTATCGAACGAAATCCTTTGGAAGCGAAGCATACAGGCGGTCAACGTGGGGGCGGTACAAACCATAAGCTCAATCCAAAGGAGCGTGCATGCCTTGGAGGCAGCCGTCTGCTGGGCGCGAAACTGACAAGGCAGACACTTGGTTCTCACTTCGCTACTGTCCCGCATACAACGAAATGCTGTGGAAGCGGACCGTACAGGCAGTCAGGATGGCCGAGGCAGAGGCCATGAGCTCAACTCTCAAACTGTGTATGCTTTGCAGGCCGATGTCTGCTAGGCACTTATTCAGGGGAGCTAGAACCGAGCTACACTCAAACTGAACAAGGACGTTGGCAATCGCTCTATTGAACTCAGATACACGAGAGTGCGGGCCTGTCACTTCCACAAGAGTTTCACAAAACCCCTTCCGGCACCTAACGTAACTATGCTACGACCTCCGTCTACAGGCAGTCAGGATGCGGGAGGGTCCTGCCCTGACCTCAGCTCTCACAAGGAAGCATGCCTAGAAGCCAGCTTTCAACCAGCTGCCTTCTTATGGCAGTGAGAACGCAGCAGTATTCTGAGTCAGGAGGTTCCACGATCACCACTCTCCTGCACCTGGACATACCCCCCAGGTCTGCATTGTTCCACTTGTGTCTCAGAAGCCTCTGACAAACGTCTATGGTGAAGATGTTGGAAACTCATTCTGCAGGCAGTGTGGAACTGTGAGGGACTGAGTGTGAGCTCAACTCTCAGAAGTAAGTTGCCTTTGGACAGGGCGTTCAGCTAGCTTCTCACCTATGGAACTTAGTATGTAGCACCAGTCTCAGACAGGAATTACTAGGAAATCGCTGGATTGAGCTTGGAGGCACTTGTCTTGTGTGCCGGGACATTCCGCTTACCTCTCACAACACTTCAGTCACGCATCGAGCCTAGGCCTGTCTGCAGCGAAGTGTACCTGCAGGCAGGATGTGGGAAGTACAGGCCATAAGCTCAACACTCAAAAGTGTGTACGCCTGGGAGGCAGATGTCCGCTATCCACTCGTACATGGGAGGTAGAAACTAGCTACACTCTGATAGCAGAAGGCCGTTGGAAATCGCTGTATTCAACTCAGATACGCGTGAGTTCAGGCCCAACGCTTCCACATGCTTTCCTCACCACGTCTCCCAGCACCTAACATAAGGATGTTAGCCTCCACGTCTACAGTCTGGCAGGATGCGGGAGGGGTCCTGCCCTGAGCTCTGCTCTCCAAAGGAAGCATGCCTGCAAGCTAGCTTTCCACTAGCTGAGTTGTTATGGCCGTGAAAAAGAAGCAGCATCGTAAGTCAGGACGTTCCGTCAATACCGCTCTACCACCCCCGGAGACACAAACATTGAAGACTGCACCTTGGCCCTTGCGTCCCACGAGCTTCCGACAAACAAGTCTAGTGAGGATATTCGTAACTCCATGTGCAGGCAGGGTGGACCTGGGAAGTACCGCGTGTCAGCTCACCTCACAGGAGGAAGTTCCCCAGAGAGATAGCTTTCAACAAGGTACTCGGGTTTGGAAGTTAGTATGCAGCTCCCTTCTGAGGGAGGAATTGCTCAGAAGTCGCTGGATTGAGCTAAGAGTCACTTGCCGCTCACAAAGCTTGCGTCCCGTATCGAACGAAATCCTTTGGAAGCGAAGCATACAGGCGGTCAACGTGGGGGCGGTACAAACCATAAGCTCAATCCAAAGGAGCGTGCATGCCTTGGAGGCAGCCGTCTGCTGGGCGCGAAACTGACAAGGCAGACACTTGGTTCTCACTTCGCTACTGTCCCGCATACAACGAAATGCTGTGGAAGCGGACCGTACAGGCAGTCAGGATGGCCGAGGCAGAGGCCATGAGCTCAACTCTCAAACTGTGTATGCTTTGCAGGCCGATGTCTGCTAGGCACTTATTCAGGGGAGCTAGAACCGAGCTACACTCAAACTGAACAAGGACGTTGGCAATCGCTCTATTGAACTCAGATACACGAGAGTGCGGGCCTGTCACTTCCACAAGAGTTTCACAAAACCCCTTCCGGCACCTAACGTAACTATGCTACGACCTCCGTCTACAGGCAGTCAGGATGCGGGAGGGTCCTGCCCTGACCTCAGCTCTCACAAGGAAGCATGCCTAGAAGCCAGCTTTCAACCAGCTGCCTTCTTATGGCAGTGAGAACGCAGCAGTATTCTGAGTCAGGAGGTTCCACGATCACCACTCTCCTGCACCTGGACATACCCCCCAGGTCTGCATTGTTCCACTTGTGTCTCAGAAGCCTCTGACAAACGTCTATGGTGAAGATGTTGGAAACTCATTCTGCAGGCAGTGTGGAACTGTGAGGGACTGAGTGTGAGCTCAACTCTCAGAAGTAAGTTGCCTTTGGACAGGGCGTTCAGCTAGCTTCTCACCTATGGAACTTAGTATGTAGCACCAGTCTCAGACAGGAATTACTAGGAAATCGCTGGATTGAGCTTGGAGGCACTTGTCTTGTGTGCCGGGACATTCCGCTTACCTCTCACAACACTTCAGTCACGCATCGAGCCTAGGCCTGTCTGCAGCGAAGTGTACCTGCAGGCAGGATGTGGGAAGTACAGGCCATAAGCTCAACACTCAAAAGTGTGTACGCCTGGGAGGCAGATGTCTGCTATCCACTCGTACATGGGAGGTAGAAACTAGCTACACTCTGATAGCAGAAGGCCGTTGGAAATCGCTGTATTCAACTCAGATACGCGTGAGTTCAGGCCCAACGCTTCCACATGCTTTCCTCACCACGTCTCCCAGCACCTAACATAAGGATGTTAGCCTCCACGTCTACAGTCTGGCAGGATGCGGGAGGGGTCCTGCCCTGAGCTCTGCTCTCCAAAGGAAGCATGCCTGCAAGCTAGCTTTCCACTAGCTGAGTTGTTATGGCCGTGAAAAAGAAGCAGCATCGTAAGTCAGGACGTTCCGTCAATACCGCTCTACCACCCCCGGAGACACAAACATTGAAGACTGCACCTTGGCCCTTGCGTCCCACGAGCTTCCGACAAACAAGTCTAGTGAGGATATTCGTAACTCCATGTGCAGGCAGGGTGGACCTGGGAAGTACCGCGTGTCAGCTCACCTCACAGGAGGAAGTTCCCCAGAGAGATAGCTTTCAACAAGGTACTCGGGTTTGGAAGTTAGTATGCAGCTCCCTTCTGAGGGAGGAATTGCTCAGAAGTCGCTGGATTGAGCTAAGAGTCACTTGCCGCTCACAAAGCTTGCGTCCCGTATCGAACGAAATCCTTTGGAAGCGAAGCATACAGGCGGTCAACGTGGGGGCGGTACAAACCATAAGCTCAATCCAAAGGAGCGTGCATGCCTTGGAGGCAGCCGTCTGCTGGGCGCGAAACTGACAAGGCAGACACTTGGTTCTCACTTCGCTACTGTCCCGCATACAACGAAATGCTGTGGAAGCGGACCGTACAGGCAGTCAGGATGGCCGAGGCAGAGGCCATGAGCTCAACTCTCAAACTGTGTATGCTTTGCAGGCCGATGTCTGCTAGGCACTTATTCAGGGGAGCTAGAACCGAGCTACACTCAAACTGAACAAGGACGTTGGCAATCGCTCTATTGAACTCAGATACACGAGAGTGCGGGCCTGTCACTTCCACAAGAGTTTCACAAAACCCCTTCCGGCACCTAACGTAACTATGCTACGACCTCCGTCTACAGGCAGTCAGGATGCGGGAGGGTCCTGCCCTGACCTCAGCTCTCACAAGGAAGCATGCCTAGAAGCCAGCTTTCAACCAGCTGCCTTCTTATGGCAGTGAGAACGCAGCAGTATTCTGAGTCAGGAGGTTCCACGATCACCACTCTCCTGCACCTGGACATACCCCCCAGGTCTGCATTGTTCCACTTGTGTCTCAGAAGCCTCTGACAAACGTCTATGGTGAAGATGTTGGAAACTCATTCTGCAGGCAGTGTGGAACTGTGAGGGACTGAGTGTGAGCTCAACTCTCAGAAGTAAGTTGCCTTTGGACAGGGCGTTCAGCTAGCTTCTCACCTATGGAACTTAGTATGTAGCACCAGTCTCAGACAGGAATTACTAGGAAATCGCTGGATTGAGCTTGGAGGCACTTGTCTTGTGTGCCGGGACATTCCGCTTACCTCTCACAACACTTCAGTCACGCATCGAGCCTAGGCCTGTCTGCAGCGAAGTGTACCTGCAGGCAGGATGTGGGAAGTACAGGCCATAAGCTCAACACTCAAAAGTGTGTACGCCTGGGAGGCAGATGTCCGCTATCCACTCGTACATGGGAGGTAGAAACTAGCTACACTCTGATAGCAGAAGGCCGTTGGAAATCGCTGTATTCAACTCAGATACGCGTGAGTTCAGGCCCAACGCTTCCACATGCTTTCCTCACCACGTCTCCCAGCACCTAACATAAGGATGTTAGCCTCCACGTCTACAGTCTGGCAGGATGCGGGAGGGGTCCTGCCCTGAGCTCTGCTCTCCAAAGGAAGCATGCCTGCAAGCTAGCTTTCCACTAGCTGAGTTGTTATGGCCGTGAAAAAGAAGCAGCATCGTAAGTCAGGACGTTCCGTCAATACCGCTCTACCACCCCCGGAGACACAAACATTGAAGACTGCACCTTGGCCCTTGCGTCCCACGAGCTTCCGACAAACAAGTCTAGTGAGGATATTCGTAACTCCATGTGCAGGCAGGGTGGACCTGGGAAGTACCGCGTGTCAGCTCACCTCACAGGAGGAAGTTCCCCAGAGAGATAGCTTTCAACAAGGTACTCGGGTTTGGAAGTTAGTATGCAGCTCCCTTCTGAGGGAGGAATTGCTCAGAAGTCGCTGGATTGAGCTAAGAGTCACTTGCCGCTCACAAAGCTTGCGTCCCGTATCGAACGAAATCCTTTGGAAGCGAAGCATACAGGCGGTCAACGTGGGGGCGGTACAAACCATAAGCTCAATCCAAAGGAGCGTGCATGCCTTGGAGGCAGCCGTCTGCTGGGCGCGAAACTGACAAGGCAGACACTTGGTTCTCACTTCGCTACTGTCCCGCATACAACGAAATGCTGTGGAAGCGGACCGTACAGGCAGTCAGGATGGCCGAGGCAGAGGCCATGAGCTCAACTCTCAAACTGTGTATGCTTTGCAGGCCGATGTCTGCTAGGCACTTATTCAGGGGAGCTAGAACCGAGCTACACTCAAACTGAACAAGGACGTTGGCAATCGCTCTATTGAACTCAGATACACGAGAGTGCGGGCCTGTCACTTCCACAAGAGTTTCACAAAACCCCTTCCGGCACCTAACGTAACTATGCTACGACCTCCGTCTACAGGCAGTCAGGATGCGGGAGGGTCCTGCCCTGACCTCAGCTCTCACAAGGAAGCATGCCTAGAAGCCAGCTTTCAACCAGCTGCCTTCTTATGGCAGTGAGAACGCAGCAGTATTCTGAGTCAGGAGGTTCCACGATCACCACTCTCCTGCACCTGGACATACCCCCCAGGTCTGCATTGTTCCACTTGTGTCTCAGAAGCCTCTGACAAACGTCTATGGTGAAGATGTTGGAAACTCATTCTGCAGGCAGTGTGGAACTGTGAGGGACTGAGTGTGAGCTCAACTCTCAGAAGTAAGTTGCCTTTGGACAGGGCGTTCAGCTAGCTTCTCACCTATGGAACTTAGTATGTAGCACCAGTCTCAGACAGGAATTACTAGGAAATCGCTGGATTGAGCTTGGAGGCACTTGTCTTGTGTGCCGGGACATTCCGCTTACCTCTCACAACACTTCAGTCACGCATCGAGCCTAGGCCTGTCTGCAGCGAAGTGTACCTGCAGGCAGGATGTGGGAAGTACAGGCCATAAGCTCAACACTCAAAAGTGTGTACGCCTGGGAGGCAGATGTCCGCTATCCACTCGTACATGGGAGGTAGAAACTAGCTACACTCTGATAGCAGAAGGCCGTTGGAAATCGCTGTATTCAACTCAGATACGCGTGAGTTCAGGCCCAACGCTTCCACATGCTTTCCTCACCACGTCTCCCAGCACCTAACATAAGGATGTTAGCCTCCACGTCTACAGTCTGGCAGGATGCGGGAGGGGTCCTGCCCTGAGCTCTGCTCTCCAAAGGAAGCATGCCTGCAAGCTAGCTTTCCCCTAGCTGAGTTGTTATGGCCGTGAAAAAGAAGCAGCATCGTAAGTCAGGACGTTCCGTCAATACCGCTCTACCACCCCCGGAGACACAAACATTGAAGACTGCACCTTGGCCCTTGCGTCCCACGAGCTTCCGACAAACAAGTCTAGTGAGGATATTCGTAACTCCATGTGCAGGCAGGGTGGACCTGGGAAGTACCGCGTGTCAGCTCACCTCACAGGAGGAAGTTCCCCAGAGAGATAGCTTTCAACAAGGTACTCGGGTTTGGAAGTTAGTATGCAGCTCCCTTCTGAGGGAGGAATTGCTCAGAAGTCGCTGGATTGAGCTAAGAGTCACTTGCCGCTCACAAAGCTTGCGTCCCGTATCGAACGAAATCCTTTGGAAGCGAAGCATACAGGCGGTCAACGTGGGGGCGGTACAAACCATAAGCTCAATCCAAAGGAGCGTGCATGCCTTGGAGGCAGCCGTCTGCTGGGCGCGAAACTGACAAGGCAGACACTTGGTTCTCACTTCGCTACTGTCCCGCATACAACGAAATGCTGTGGAAGCGGACCGTACAGGCAGTCAGGATGGCCGAGGCAGAGGCCATGAGCTCAACTCTCAAACTGTGTATGCTTTGCAGGCCGATGTCTGCTAGGCACTTATTCAGGGGAGCTAGAACCGAGCTACACTCAAACTGAACAAGGACGTTGGCAATCGCTCTATTGAACTCAGATACACGAGAGTGCGGGCCTGTCACTTCCACAAGAGTTTCACAAAACCCCTTCCGGCACCTAACGTAACTATGCTACGACCTCCGTCTACAGGCAGTCAGGATGCGGGAGGGTCCTGCCCTGACCTCAGCTCTCACAAGGAAGCATGCCTAGAAGCCAGCTTTCAACCAGCTGCCTTCTTATGGCAGTGAGAACGCAGCAGTATTCTGAGTCAGGAGGTTCCACGATCACCACTCTCCTGCACCTGGACATACCCCCCAGGTCTGCATTGTTCCACTTGTGTCTCAGAAGCCTCTGACAAACGTCTATGGTGAAGATGTTGGAAACTCATTCTGCAGGCAGTGTGGAACTGTGAGGGACTGAGTGTGAGCTCAACTCTCAGAAGTAAGTTGCCTTTGGACAGGGCGTTCAGCTAGCTTCTCACCTATGGAACTTAGTATGTAGCACCAGTCTCAGACAGGAATTACTAGGAAATCGCTGGATTGAGCTTGGAGGCACTTGTCTTGTGTGCCGGGACATTCCGCTTACCTCTCACAACACTTCAGTCACGCATCGAGCCTAGGCCTGTCTGCAGCGAAGTGTACCTGCAGGCAGGATGTGGGAAGTACAGGCCATAAGCTCAACACTCAAAAGTGTGTACGCCTGGGAGGCAGATGTCTGCTATCCACTCGTACATGGGAGGTAGAAACTAGCTACACTCTGATAGCAGAAGGCCGTTGGAAATCGCTGTATTCAACTCAGATACGCGTGAGTTCAGGCCCAACGCTTCCACATGCTTTCCTCACCACGTCTCCCAGCACCTAACATAAGGATGTTAGCCTCCACGTCTACAGTCTGGCAGGATGCGGGAGGGGTCCTGCCCTGAGCTCTGCTCTCCAAAGGAAGCATGCCTGCAAGCTAGCTTTCCACTAGCTGAGTTGTTATGGCCGTGAAAAAGAAGCAGCATCGTAAGTCAGGACGTTCCGTCAATACCGCTCTACCACCCCCGGAGACACAAACATTGAAGACTGCACCTTGGCCCTTGCGTCCCACGAGCTTCCGACAAACAAGTCTAGTGAGGATATTCGTAACTCCATGTGCAGGCAGGGTGGACCTGGGAAGTACCGCGTGTCAGCTCACCTCACAGGAGGAAGTTCCCCAGAGAGATAGCTTTCAACAAGGTACTCGGGTTTGGAAGTTAGTATGCAGCTCCCTTCTGAGGGAGGAATTGCTCAGAAGTCGCTGGATTGAGCTAAGAGTCACTTGCCGCTCACAAAGCTTGCGTCCCGTATCGAACGAAATCCTTTGGAAGCGAAGCATACAGGCGGTCAACGTGGGGGCGGTACAAACCATAAGCTCAATCCAAAGGAGCGTGCATGCCTTGGAGGCAGCCGTCTGCTGGGCGCGAAACTGACAAGGCAGACACTTGGTTCTCACTTCGCTACTGTCCCGCATACAACGAAATGCTGTGGAAGCGGACCGTACAGGCAGTCAGGATGGCCGAGGCAGAGGCCATGAGCTCAACTCTCAAACTGTGTATGCTTTGCAGGCCGATGTCTGCTAGGCACTTATTCAGGGGAGCTAGAACCGAGCTACACTCAAACTGAACAAGGACGTTGGCAATCGCTCTATTGAACTCAGATACACGAGAGTGCGGGCCTGTCACTTCCACAAGAGTTTCACAAAACCCCTTCCGGCACCTAACGTAACTATGCTACGACCTCCGTCTACAGGCAGTCAGGATGCGGGAGGGTCCTGCCCTGACCTCAGCTCTCACAAGGAAGCATGCCTAGAAGCCAGCTTTCAACCAGCTGCCTTCTTATGGCAGTGAGAACGCAGCAGTATTCTGAGTCAGGAGGTTCCACGATCACCACTCTCCTGCACCTGGACATACCCCCCAGGTCTGCATTGTTCCACTTGTGTCTCAGAAGCCTCTGACAAACGTCTATGGTGAAGATGTTGGAAACTCATTCTGCAGGCAGTGTGGAACTGTGAGGGACTGAGTGTGAGCTCAACTCTCAGAAGTAAGTTGCCTTTGGACAGGGCGTTCAGCTAGCTTCTCACCTATGGAACTTAGTATGTAGCACCAGTCTCAGACAGGAATTACTAGGAAATCGCTGGATTGAGCTTGGAGGCACTTGTCTTGTGTGCCGGGACGTTCCGCTTACCTCTCACAACACTTCAGTCACGCATCGAGCCTAGGCCTGTCTGCAGCGAAGTGTACCTGCAGGCAGGATGTGGGAAGTACAGGCCATAAGCTCAACACTCAAAAGTGTGTACGCCTGGGAGGCAGATGTCTGCTATCCACTCGTACATGGGAGGTAGAAACTAGCTACACTCTGATAGCAGAAGGCCGTTGGAAATCGCTGTATTCAACTCAGATACGCGTGAGTTCAGGCCCAACGCTTCCACATGCTTTCCTCACCACGTCTCCCAGCACCTAACATAAGGATGTTAGCCTCCACGTCTACAGTCTGGCAGGATGCGGGAGGGGTCCTGCCCTGAGCTCTGCTCTCCAAAGGAAGCATGCCTGCAAGCTAGCTTTCCACTAGCTGAGTTGTTATGGCCGTGAAAAAGAAGCAGCATCGTAAGTCAGGACGTTCCGTCAATACCGCTCTACCACCCCCGGAGACACAAACATTGAAGACTGCACCTTGGCCCTTGCGTCCCACGAGCTTCCGACAAACAAGTCTAGTGAGGATATTCGTAACTCCATGTGCAGGCAGGGTGGACCTGGGAAGTACCGCGTGTCAGCTCACCTCACAGGAGGAAGTTCCCCAGAGAGATAGCTTTCAACAAGGTACTCGGGTTTGGAAGTTAGTATGCAGCTCCCTTCTGAGGGAGGAATTGCTCAGAAGTCGCTGGATTGAGCTAAGAGTCACTTGCCGCTCACAAAGCTTGCGTCCCGTATCGAACGAAATCCTTTGGAAGCGAAGCATACAGGCGGTCAACGTGGGGGCGGTACAAACCATAAGCTCAATCCAAAGGAGCGTGCATGCCTTGGAGGCAGCCGTCTGCTGGGCGCGAAACTGACAAGGCAGACACTTGGTTCTCACTTCGCTACTGTCCCGCATACAACGAAATGCTGTGGAAGCGGACCGTACAGGCAGTCAGGATGGCCGAGGCAGAGGCCATGAGCTCAACTCTCAAACTGTGTATGCTTTGCAGGCCGATGTCTGCTAGGCACTTATTCAGGGGAGCTAGAACCGAGCTACACTCAAACTGAACAAGGACGTTGGCAATCGCTCTATTGAACTCAGATACACGAGAGTGCGGGCCTGTCACTTCCACAAGAGTTTCACAAAACCCCTTCCGGCACCTAACGTAACTATGCTACGACCTCCGTCTACAGGCAGTCAGGATGCGGGAGGGTCCTGCCCTGACCTCAGCTCTCACAAGGAAGCATGCCTAGAAGCCAGCTTTCAACCAGCTGCCTTCTTATGGCAGTGAGAACGCAGCAGTATTCTGAGTCAGGAGGTTCCACGATCACCACTCTCCTGCACCTGGACATACCCCCCAGGTCTGCATTGTTCCACTTGTGTCTCAGAAGCCTCTGACAAACGTCTATGGTGAAGATGTTGGAAACTCATTCTGCAGGCAGTGTGGAACTGTGAGGGACTGAGTGTGAGCTCAACTCTCAGAAGTAAGTTGCCTTTGGACAGGGCGTTCAGCTAGCTTCTCACCTATGGAACTTAGTATGTAGCACCAGTCTCAGACAGGAATTACTAGGAAATCGCTGGATTGAGCTTGGAGGCACTTGTCTTGTGTGCCGGGACGTTCCGCTTACCTCTCACAACACTTCAGTCACGCATCGAGCCTAGGCCTGTCTGCAGCGAAGTGTACCTGCAGGCAGGATGTGGGAAGTACAGGCCATAAGCTCAACACTCAAAAGTGTGTACGCCTGGGAGGCAGATGTCTGCTATCCACTCGTACATGGGAGGTAGAAACTAGCTACACTCTGATAGCAGAAGGCCGTTGGAAATCGCTGTATTCAACTCAGATACGCGTGAGTTCAGGCCCAACGCTTCCACATGCTTTCCTCACCACGTCTCCCAGCACCTAACATAAGGATGTTAGCCTCCACGTCTACAGTCTGGCAGGATGCGGGAGGGGTCCTGCCCTGAGCTCTGCTCTCCAAAGGAAGCATGCCTGCAAGCTAGCTTTCCACTAGCTGAGTTGTTATGGCCGTGAAAAAGAAGCAGCATCGTAAGTCAGGACGTTCCGTCAATACCGCTCTACCACCCCCGGAGACACAAACATTGAAGACTGCACCTTGGCCCTTGCGTCCCACGAGCTTCCGACAAACAAGTCTAGTGAGGATATTCGTAACTCCATGTGCAGGCAGGGTGGACCTGGGAAGTACCGCGTGTCAGCTCACCTCACAGGAGGAAGTTCCCCAGAGAGATAGCTTTCAACAAGGTACTCGGGTTTGGAAGTTAGTATGCAGCTCCCTTCTGAGGGAGGAATTGCTCAGAAGTCGCTGGATTGAGCTAAGAGTCACTTGCCGCTCACAAAGCTTGCGTCCCGTATCGAACGAAATCCTTTGGAAGCGAAGCATACAGGCGGTCAACGTGGGGGCGGTACAAACCATAAGCTCAATCCAAAGGAGCGTGCATGCCTTGGAGGCAGCCGTCTGCTGGGCGCGAAACTGACAAGGCAGACACTTGGTTCTCACTTCGCTACTGTCCCGCATACAACGAAATGCTGTGGAAGCGGACCGTACAGGCAGTCAGGATGGCCGAGGCAGAGGCCATGAGCTCAACTCTCAAACTGTGTATGCTTTGCAGGCCGATGTCTGCTAGGCACTTATTCAGGGGAGCTAGAACCGAGCTACACTCAAACTGAACAAGGACGTTGGCAATCGCTCTATTGAACTCAGATACACGAGAGTGCGGGCCTGTCACTTCCACAAGAGTTTCACAAAACCCCTTCCGGCACCTAACGTAACTATGCTACGACCTCCGTCTACAGGCAGTCAGGATGCGGGAGGGTCCTGCCCTGACCTCAGCTCTCACAAGGAAGCATGCCTAGAAGCCAGCTTTCAACCAGCTGCCTTCTTATGGCAGTGAGAACGCAGCAGTATTCTGAGTCAGGAGGTTCCACGATCACCACTCTCCTGCACCTGGACATACCCCCCAGGTCTGCATTGTTCCACTTGTGTCTCAGAAGCCTCTGACAAACGTCTATGGTGAAGATGTTGGAAACTCATTCTGCAGGCAGTGTGGAACTGTGAGGGACTGAGTGTGAGCTCAACTCTCAGAAGTAAGTTGCCTTTGGACAGGGCGTTCAGCTAGCTTCTCACCTATGGAACTTAGTATGTAGCACCAGTCTCAGACAGGAATTACTAGGAAATCGCTGGATTGAGCTTGGAGGCACTTGTCTTGTGTGCCGGGACGTTCCGCTTACCTCTCACAACACTTCAGTCACGCATCGAGCCTAGGCCTGTCTGCAGCGAAGTGTACCTGCAGGCAGGATGTGGGAAGTACAGGCCATAAGCTCAACACTCAAAAGTGTGTACGCCTGGGAGGCAGATGTCTGCTATCCACTCGTACATGGGAGGTAGAAACTAGCTACACTCTGATAGCAGAAGGCCGTTGGAAATCGCTGTATTCAACTCAGATACGCGTGAGTTCAGGCCCAACGCTTCCACATGCTTTCCTCACCACGTCTCCCAGCACCTAACATAAGGATGTTAGCCTCCACGTCTACAGTCTGGCAGGATGCGGGAGGGGTCCTGCCCTGAGCTCTGCTCTCCAAAGGAAGCATGCCTGCAAGCTAGCTTTCCACTAGCTGAGTTGTTATGGCCGTGAAAAAGAAGCAGCATCGTAAGTCAGGACGTTCCGTCAATACCGCTCTACCACCCCCGGAGACACAAACATTGAAGACTGCACCTTGGCCCTTGCGTCCCACGAGCTTCCGACAAACAAGTCTAGTGAGGATATTCGTAACTCCATGTGCAGGCAGGGTGGACCTGGGAAGTACCGCGTGTCAGCTCACCTCACAGGAGGAAGTTCCCCAGAGAGATAGCTTTCAACAAGGTACTCGGGTTTGGAAGTTAGTATGCAGCTCCCTTCTGAGGGAGGAATTGCTCAGAAGTCGCTGGATTGAGCTAAGAGTCACTTGCCGCTCACAAAGCTTGCGTCCCGTATCGAACGAAATCCTTTGGAAGCGAAGCATACAGGCGGTCAACGTGGGGGCGGTACAAACCATAAGCTCAATCCAAAGGAGCGTGCATGCCTTGGAGGCAGCCGTCTGCTGGGCGCGAAACTGACAAGGCAGACACTTGGTTCTCACTTCGCTACTGTCCCGCATACAACGAAATGCTGTGGAAGCGGACCGTACAGGCAGTCAGGATGGCCGAGGCAGAGGCCATGAGCTCAACTCTCAAACTGTGTATGCTTTGCAGGCCGATGTCTGCTAGGCACTTATTCAGGGGAGCTAGAACCGAGCTACACTCAAACTGAACAAGGACGTTGGCAATCGCTCTATTGAACTCAGATACACGAGAGTGCGGGCCTGTCACTTCCACAAGAGTTTCACAAAACCCCTTCCGGCACCTAACGTAACTATGCTACGACCTCCGTCTACAGGCAGTCAGGATGCGGGAGGGTCCTGCCCTGACCTCAGCTCTCACAAGGAAGCATGCCTAGAAGCCAGCTTTCAACCAGCTGCCTTCTTATGGCAGTGAGAACGCAGCAGTATTCTGAGTCAGGAGGTTCCACGATCACCACTCTCCTGCACCTGGACATACCCCCCAGGTCTGCATTGTTCCACTTGTGTCTCAGAAGCCTCTGACAAACGTCTATGGTGAAGATGTTGGAAACTCATTCTGCAGGCAGTGTGGAACTGTGAGGGACTGAGTGTGAGCTCAACTCTCAGAAGTAAGTTGCCTTTGGACAGGGCGTTCAGCTAGCTTCTCACCTATGGAACTTAGTATGTAGCACCAGTCTCAGACAGGAATTACTAGGAAATCGCTGGATTGAGCTTGGAGGCACTTGTCTTGTGTGCCGGGACATTCCGCTTACCTCTCACAACACTTCAGTCACGCATCGAGCCTAGGCCTGTCTGCAGCGAAGTGTACCTGCAGGCAGGATGTGGGAAGTACAGGCCATAAGCTCAACACTCAAAAGTGTGTACGCCTGGGAGGCAGATGCCTGCTATCCACTCGTACATGGGAGGTAGAAACTAGCTACACTCTGATAGCAGAAGGCCGTTGGAAATCGCTGTATTCAACTCAGATACGCGTGAGTTCAGGCCCAACGCTTCCACATGCTTTCCTCACCACGTCTCCCAGCACCTAACATAAGGATGTTAGCCTCCACGTCTACAGTCTGGCAGGATGCGGGAGGGGTCCTGCCCTGAGCTCTGCTCTCCAAAGGAAGCATGCCTGCAAGCTAGCTTTCCCCTAGCTGAGTTGTTATGGCCGTGAAAAAGAAGCAGCATCGTAAGTCAGGACGTTCCGTCAATACCGCTCTACCACCCCCGGAGACACAAACATTGAAGACTGCACCTTGGCCCTTGCGTCCCACGAGCTTCCGACAAACAAGTCTAGTGAGGATATTCGTAACTCCATGTGCAGGCAGGGTGGACCTGGGAAGTACCGCGTGTCAGCTCACCTCACAGGAGGAAGTTCCCCAGAGAGATAGCTTTCAACAAGGTACTCGGGTTTGGAAGTTAGTATGCAGCTCCCTTCTGAGGGAGGAATTGCTCAGAAGTCGCTGGATTGAGCTAAGAGTCACTTGCCGCTCACAAAGCTTGCGTCCCGTATCGAACGAAATCCTTTGGAAGCGAAGCATACAGGCGGTCAACGTGGGGGCGGTACAAACCATAAGCTCAATCCAAAGGAGCGTGCATGCCTTGGAGGCAGCCGTCTGCTGGGCGCGAAACTGACAAGGCAGACACTTGGTTCTCACTTCGCTACTGTCCCGCATACAACGAAATGCTGTGGAAGCGGACCGTACAGGCAGTCAGGATGGCCGAGGCAGAGGCCATGAGCTCAACTCTCAAACTGTGTATGCTTTGCAGGCCGATGTCTGCTAGGCACTTATTCAGGGGAGCTAGAACCGAGCTACACTCAAACTGAACAAGGACGTTGGCAATCGCTCTATTGAACTCAGATACACGAGAGTGCGGGCCTGTCACTTCCACAAGAGTTTCACAAAACCCCTTCCGGCACCTAACGTAACTATGCTACGACCTCCGTCTACAGGCAGTCAGGATGCGGGAGGGTCCTGCCCTGACCTCAGCTCTCACAAGGAAGCATGCCTAGAAGCCAGCTTTCAACCAGCTGCCTTCTTATGGCAGTGAGAACGCAGCAGTATTCTGAGTCAGGAGGTTCCACGATCACCACTCTCCTGCACCTGGACATACCCCCCAGGTCTGCATTGTTCCACTTGTGTCTCAGAAGCCTCTGACAAACGTCTATGGTGAAGATGTTGGAAACTCATTCTGCAGGCAGTGTGGAACTGTGAGGGACTGAGTGTGAGCTCAACTCTCAGAAGTAAGTTGCCTTTGGACAGGGCGTTCAGCTAGCTTCTCACCTATGGAACTTAGTATGTAGCACCAGTCTCAGACAGGAATTACTAGGAAATCGCTGGATTGAGCTTGGAGGCACTTGTCTTGTGTGCCGGGACATTCCGCTTACCTCTCACAACACTTCAGTCACGCATCGAGCCTAGGCCTGTCTGCAGCGAAGTGTACCTGCAGGCAGGATGTGGGAAGTACAGGCCATAAGCTCAACACTCAAAAGTGTGTACGCCTGGGAGGCAGATGTCTGCTATCCACTCGTACATGGGAGGTAGAAACTAGCTACACTCTGATAGCAGAAGGCCGTTGGAAATCGCTGTATTCAACTCAGATACGCGTGAGTTCAGGCCCAACGCTTCCACATGCTTTCCTCACCACGTCTCCCAGCACCTAACATAAGGATGTTAGCCTCCACGTCTACAGTCTGGCAGGATGCGGGAGGGGTCCTGCCCTGAGCTCTGCTCTCCAAAGGAAGCATGCCTGCAAGCTAGCTTTCCACTAGCTGAGTTGTTATGGCCGTGAAAAAGAAGCAGCATCGTAAGTCAGGACGTTCCGTCAATACCGCTCTACCACCCCCGGAGACACAAACATTGAAGACTGCACCTTGGCCCTTGCGTCCCACGAGCTTCCGACAAACAAGTCTAGTGAGGATATTCGTAACTCCATGTGCAGGCAGGGTGGACCTGGGAAGTACCGCGTGTCAGCTCACCTCACAGGAGGAAGTTCCCCAGAGAGATAGCTTTCAACAAGGTACTCGGGTTTGGAAGTTAGTATGCAGCTCCCTTCTGAGGGAGGAATTGCTCAGAAGTCGCTGGATTGAGCTAAGAGTCACTTGCCGCTCACAAAGCTTGCGTCCCGTATCGAACGAAATCCTTTGGAAGCGAAGCATACAGGCGGTCAACGTGGGGGCGGTACAAACCATAAGCTCAATCCAAAGGAGCGTGCATGCCTTGGAGGCAGCCGTCTGCTGGGCGCGAAACTGACAAGGCAGACACTTGGTTCTCACTTCGCTACTGTCCCGCATACAACGAAATGCTGTGGAAGCGGACCGTACAGGCAGTCAGGATGGCCGAGGCAGAGGCCATGAGCTCAACTCTCAAACTGTGTATGCTTTGCAGGCCGATGTCTGCTAGGCACTTATTCAGGGGAGCTAGAACCGAGCTACACTCAAACTGAACAAGGACGTTGGCAATCGCTCTATTGAACTCAGATACACGAGAGTGCGGGCCTGTCACTTCCACAAGAGTTTCACAAAACCCCTTCCGGCACCTAACGTAACTATGCTACGACCTCCGTCTACAGGCAGTCAGGATGCGGGAGGGTCCTGCCCTGACCTCAGCTCTCACAAGGAAGCATGCCTAGAAGCCAGCTTTCAACCAGCTGCCTTCTTATGGCAGTGAGAACGCAGCAGTATTCTGAGTCAGGAGGTTCCACGATCACCACTCTCCTGCACCTGGACATACCCCCCAGGTCTGCATTGTTCCACTTGTGTCTCAGAAGCCTCTGACAAACGTCTATGGTGAAGATGTTGGAAACTCATTCTGCAGGCAGTGTGGAACTGTGAGGGACTGAGTGTGAGCTCAACTCTCAGAAGTAAGTTGCCTTTGGACAGGGCGTTCAGCTAGCTTCTCACCTATGGAACTTAGTATGTAGCACCAGTCTCAGACAGGAATTACTAGGAAATCGCTGGATTGAGCTTGGAGGCACTTGTCTTGTGTGCCGGGACGTTCCGCTTACCTCTCACAACACTTCAGTCACGCATCGAGCCTAGGCCTGTCTGCAGCGAAGTGTACCTGCAGGCAGGATGTGGGAAGTACAGGCCATAAGCTCAACACTCAAAAGTGTGTACGCCTGGGAGGCAGATGTCTGCTATCCACTCGTACATGGGAGGTAGAAACTAGCTACACTCTGATAGCAGAAGGCCGTTGGAAATCGCTGTATTCAACTCAGATACGCGTGAGTTCAGGCCCAACGCTTCCACATGCTTTCCTCACCACGTCTCCCAGCACCTAACATAAGGATGTTAGCCTCCACGTCTACAGTCTGGCAGGATGCGGGAGGGGTCCTGCCCTGAGCTCTGCTCTCCAAAGGAAGCATGCCTGCAAGCTAGCTTTCCACTAGCTGAGTTGTTATGGCCGTGAAAAAGAAGCAGCATCGTAAGTCAGGACGTTCCGTCAATACCGCTCTACCACCCCCGGAGACACAAACATTGAAGACTGCACCTTGGCCCTTGCGTCCCACGAGCTTCCGACAAACAAGTCTAGTGAGGATATTCGTAACTCCATGTGCAGGCAGGGTGGACCTGGGAAGTACCGCGTGTCAGCTCACCTCACAGGAGGAAGTTCCCCAGAGAGATAGCTTTCAACAAGGTACTCGGGTTTGGAAGTTAGTATGCAGCTCCCTTCTGAGGGAGGAATTGCTCAGAAGTCGCTGGATTGAGCTAAGAGTCACTTGCCGCTCACAAAGCTTGCGTCCCGTATCGAACGAAATCCTTTGGAAGCGAAGCATACAGGCGGTCAACGTGGGGGCGGTACAAACCATAAGCTCAATCCAAAGGAGCGTGCATGCCTTGGAGGCAGCCGTCTGCTGGGCGCGAAACTGACAAGGCAGACACTTGGTTCTCACTTCGCTACTGTCCCGCATACAACGAAATGCTGTGGAAGCGGACCGTACAGGCAGTCAGGATGGCCGAGGCAGAGGCCATGAGCTCAACTCTCAAACTGTGTATGCTTTGCAGGCCGATGTCTGCTAGGCACTTATTCAGGGGAGCTAGAACCGAGCTACACTCAAACTGAACAAGGACGTTGGCAATCGCTCTATTGAACTCAGATACACGAGAGTGCGGGCCTGTCACTTCCACAAGAGTTTCACAAAACCCCTTCCGGCACCTAACGTAACTATGCTACGACCTCCGTCTACAGGCAGTCAGGATGCGGGAGGGTCCTGCCCTGACCTCAGCTCTCACAAGGAAGCATGCCTAGAAGCCAGCTTTCAACCAGCTGCCTTCTTATGGCAGTGAGAACGCAGCAGTATTCTGAGTCAGGAGGTTCCACGATCACCACTCTCCTGCACCTGGACATACCCCCCAGGTCTGCATTGTTCCACTTGTGTCTCAGAAGCCTCTGACAAACGTCTATGGTGAAGATGTTGGAAACTCATTCTGCAGGCAGTGTGGAACTGTGAGGGACTGAGTGTGAGCTCAACTCTCAGAAGTAAGTTGCCTTTGGACAGGGCGTTCAGCTAGCTTCTCACCTATGGAACTTAGTATGTAGCACCAGTCTCAGACAGGAATTACTAGGAAATCGCTGGATTGAGCTTGGAGGCACTTGTCTTGTGTGCCGGGACATTCCGCTTACCTCTCACAACACTTCAGTCACGCATCGAGCCTAGGCCTGTCTGCAGCGAAGTGTACCTGCAGGCAGGATGTGGGAAGTACAGGCCATAAGCTCAACACTCAAAAGTGTGTACGCCTGGGAGGCAGATGCCTGCTATCCACTCGTACATGGGAGGTAGAAACTAGCTACACTCTGATAGCAGAAGGCCGTTGGAAATCGCTGTATTCAACTCAGATACGCGTGAGTTCAGGCCCAACGCTTCCACATGCTTTCCTCACCACGTCTCCCAGCACCTAACATAAGGATGTTAGCCTCCACGTCTACAGTCTGGCAGGATGCGGGAGGGGTCCTGCCCTGAGCTCTGCTCTCCAAAGGAAGCATGCCTGCAAGCTAGCTTTCCCCTAGCTGAGTTGTTATGGCCGTGAAAAAGAAGCAGCATCGTAAGTCAGGACGTTCCGTCAATACCGCTCTACCACCCCCGGAGACACAAACATTGAAGACTGCACCTTGGCCCTTGCGTCCCACGAGCTTCCGACAAACAAGTCTAGTGAGGATATTCGTAACTCCATGTGCAGGCAGGGTGGACCTGGGAAGTACCGCGTGTCAGCTCACCTCACAGGAGGAAGTTCCCCAGAGAGATAGCTTTCAACAAGGTACTCGGGTTTGGAAGTTAGTATGCAGCTCCCTTCTGAGGGAGGAATTGCTCAGAAGTCGCTGGATTGAGCTAAGAGTCACTTGCCGCTCACAAAGCTTGCGTCCCGTATCGAACGAAATCCTTTGGAAGCGAAGCATACAGGCGGTCAACGTGGGGGCGGTACAAACCATAAGCTCAATCCAAAGGAGCGTGCATGCCTTGGAGGCAGCCGTCTGCTGGGCGCGAAACTGACAAGGCAGACACTTGGTTCTCACTTCGCTACTGTCCCGCATACAACGAAATGCTGTGGAAGCGGACCGTACAGGCAGTCAGGATGGCCGAGGCAGAGGCCATGAGCTCAACTCTCAAACTGTGTATGCTTTGCAGGCCGATGTCTGCTAGGCACTTATTCAGGGGAGCTAGAACCGAGCTACACTCAAACTGAACAAGGACGTTGGCAATCGCTCTATTGAACTCAGATACACGAGAGTGCGGGCCTGTCACTTCCACAAGAGTTTCACAAAACCCCTTCCGGCACCTAACGTAACTATGCTACGACCTCCGTCTACAGGCAGTCAGGATGCGGGAGGGTCCTGCCCTGACCTCAGCTCTCACAAGGAAGCATGCCTAGAAGCCAGCTTTCAACCAGCTGCCTTCTTATGGCAGTGAGAACGCAGCAGTATTCTGAGTCAGGAGGTTCCACGATCACCACTCTCCTGCACCTGGACATACCCCCCAGGTCTGCATTGTTCCACTTGTGTCTCAGAAGCCTCTGACAAACGTCTATGGTGAAGATGTTGGAAACTCATTCTGCAGGCAGTGTGGAACTGTGAGGGACTGAGTGTGAGCTCAACTCTCAGAAGTAAGTTGCCTTTGGACAGGGCGTTCAGCTAGCTTCTCACCTATGGAACTTAGTATGTAGCACCAGTCTCAGACAGGAATTACTAGGAAATCGCTGGATTGAGCTTGGAGGCACTTGTCTTGTGTGCCGGGACATTCCGCTTACCTCTCACAACACTTCAGTCACGCATCGAGCCTAGGCCTGTCTGCAGCGAAGTGTACCTGCAGGCAGGATGTGGGAAGTACAGGCCATAAGCTCAACACTCAAAAGTGTGTACGCCTGGGAGGCAGATGCCTGCTATCCACTCGTACATGGGAGGTAGAAACTAGCTACACTCTGATAGCAGAAGGCCGTTGGAAATCGCTGTATTCAACTCAGATACGCGTGAGTTCAGGCCCAACGCTTCCACATGCTTTCCTCACCACGTCTCCCAGCACCTAACATAAGGATGTTAGCCTCCACGTCTACAGTCTGGCAGGATGCGGGAGGGGTCCTGCCCTGAGCTCTGCTCTCCAAAGGAAGCATGCCTGCAAGCTAGCTTTCCACTAGCTGAGTTGTTATGGCCGTGAAAAAGAAGCAGCATCGTAAGTCAGGACGTTCCGTCAATACCGCTCTACCACCCCCGGAGACACAAACATTGAAGACTGCACCTTGGCCCTTGCGTCCCACGAGCTTCCGACAAACAAGTCTAGTGAGGATATTCGTAACTCCATGTGCAGGCAGGGTGGACCTGGGAAGTACCGCGTGTCAGCTCACCTCACAGGAGGAAGTTCCCCAGAGAGATAGCTTTCAACAAGGTACTCGGGTTTGGAAGTTAGTATGCAGCTCCCTTCTGAGGGAGGAATTGCTCAGAAGTCGCTGGATTGAGCTAAGAGTCACTTGCCGCTCACAAAGCTTGCGTCCCGTATCGAACGAAATCCTTTGGAAGCGAAGCATACAGGCGGTCAACGTGGGGGCGGTACAAACCATAAGCTCAATCCAAAGGAGCGTGCATGCCTTGGAGGCAGCCGTCTGCTGGGCGCGAAACTGACAAGGCAGACACTTGGTTCTCACTTCGCTACTGTCCCGCATACAACGAAATGCTGTGGAAGCGGACCGTACAGGCAGTCAGGATGGCCGAGGCAGAGGCCATGAGCTCAACTCTCAAACTGTGTATGCTTTGCAGGCCGATGTCTGCTAGGCACTTATTCAGGGGAGCTAGAACCGAGCTACACTCAAACTGAACAAGGACGTTGGCAATCGCTCTATTGAACTCAGATACACGAGAGTGCGGGCCTGTCACTTCCACAAGAGTTTCACAAAACCCCTTCCGGCACCTAACGTAACTATGCTACGACCTCCGTCTACAGGCAGTCAGGATGCGGGAGGGTCCTGCCCTGACCTCAGCTCTCACAAGGAAGCATGCCTAGAAGCCAGCTTTCAACCAGCTGCCTTCTTATGGCAGTGAGAACGCAGCAGTATTCTGAGTCAGGAGGTTCCACGATCACCACTCTCCTGCACCTGGACATACCCCCCAGGTCTGCATTGTTCCACTTGTGTCTCAGAAGCCTCTGACAAACGTCTATGGTGAAGATGTTGGAAACTCATTCTGCAGGCAGTGTGGAACTGTGAGGGACTGAGTGTGAGCTCAACTCTCAGAAGTAAGTTGCCTTTGGACAGGGCGTTCAGCTAGCTTCTCACCTATGGAACTTAGTATGTAGCACCAGTCTCAGACAGGAATTACTAGGAAATCGCTGGATTGAGCTTGGAGGCACTTGTCTTGTGTGCCGGGACATTCCGCTTACCTCTCACAACACTTCAGTCACGCATCGAGCCTAGGCCTGTCTGCAGCGAAGTGTACCTGCAGGCAGGATGTGGGAAGTACAGGCCATAAGCTCAACACTCAAAAGTGTGTACGCCTGGGAGGCAGATGCCTGCTATCCACTCGTACATGGGAGGTAGAAACTAGCTACACTCTGATAGCAGAAGGCCGTTGGAAATCGCTGTATTCAACTCAGATACGCGTGAGTTCAGGCCCAACGCTTCCACATGCTTTCCTCACCACGTCTCCCAGCACCTAACATAAGGATGTTAGCCTCCACGTCTACAGTCTGGCAGGATGCGGGAGGGGTCCTGCCCTGAGCTCTGCTCTCCAAAGGAAGCATGCCTGCAAGCTAGCTTTCCCCTAGCTGAGTTGTTATGGCCGTGAAAAAGAAGCAGCATCGTAAGTCAGGACGTTCCGTCAATACCGCTCTACCACCCCCGGAGACACAAACATTGAAGACTGCACCTTGGCCCTTGCGTCCCACGAGCTTCCGACAAACAAGTCTAGTGAGGATATTCGTAACTCCATGTGCAGGCAGGGTGGACCTGGGAAGTACCGCGTGTCAGCTCACCTCACAGGAGGAAGTTCCCCAGAGAGATAGCTTTCAACAAGGTACTCGGGTTTGGAAGTTAGTATGCAGCTCCCTTCTGAGGGAGGAATTGCTCAGAAGTCGCTGGATTGAGCTAAGAGTCACTTGCCGCTCACAAAGCTTGCGTCCCGTATCGAACGAAATCCTTTGGAAGCGAAGCATACAGGCGGTCAACGTGGGGGCGGTACAAACCATAAGCTCAATCCAAAGGAGCGTGCATGCCTTGGAGGCAGCCGTCTGCTGGGCGCGAAACTGACAAGGCAGACACTTGGTTCTCACTTCGCTACTGTCCCGCATACAACGAAATGCTGTGGAAGCGGACCGTACAGGCAGTCAGGATGGCCGAGGCAGAGGCCATGAGCTCAACTCTCAAACTGTGTATGCTTTGCAGGCCGATGTCTGCTAGGCACTTATTCAGGGGAGCTAGAACCGAGCTACACTCAAACTGAACAAGGACGTTGGCAATCGCTCTATTGAACTCAGATACACGAGAGTGCGGGCCTGTCACTTCCACAAGAGTTTCACAAAACCCCTTCCGGCACCTAACGTAACTATGCTACGACCTCCGTCTACAGGCAGTCAGGATGCGGGAGGGTCCTGCCCTGACCTCAGCTCTCACAAGGAAGCATGCCTAGAAGCCAGCTTTCAACCAGCTGCCTTCTTATGGCAGTGAGAACGCAGCAGTATTCTGAGTCAGGAGGTTCCACGATCACCACTCTCCTGCACCTGGACATACCCCCCAGGTCTGCATTGTTCCACTTGTGTCTCAGAAGCCTCTGACAAACGTCTATGGTGAAGATGTTGGAAACTCATTCTGCAGGCAGTGTGGAACTGTGAGGGACTGAGTGTGAGCTCAACTCTCAGAAGTAAGTTGCCTTTGGACAGGGCGTTCAGCTAGCTTCTCACCTATGGAACTTAGTATGTAGCACCAGTCTCAGACAGGAATTACTAGGAAATCGCTGGATTGAGCTTGGAGGCACTTGTCTTGTGTGCCGGGACATTCCGCTTACCTCTCACAACACTTCAGTCACGCATCGAGCCTAGGCCTGTCTGCAGCGAAGTGTACCTGCAGGCAGGATGTGGGAAGTACAGGCCATAAGCTCAACACTCAAAAGTGTGTACGCCTGGGAGGCAGATGTCTGCTATCCACTCGTACATGGGAGGTAGAAACTAGCTACACTCTGATAGCAGAAGGCCGTTGGAAATCGCTGTATTCAACTCAGATACGCGTGAGTTCAGGCCCAACGCTTCCACATGCTTTCCTCACCACGTCTCCCAGCACCTAACATAAGGATGTTAGCCTCCACGTCTACAGTCTGGCAGGATGCGGGAGGGGTCCTGCCCTGAGCTCTGCTCTCCAAAGGAAGCATGCCTGCAAGCTAGCTTTCCACTAGCTGAGTTGTTATGGCCGTGAAAAAGAAGCAGCATCGTAAGTCAGGACGTTCCGTCAATACCGCTCTACCACCCCCGGAGACACAAACATTGAAGACTGCACCTTGGCCCTTGCGTCCCACGAGCTTCCGACAAACAAGTCTAGTGAGGATATTCGTAACTCCATGTGCAGGCAGGGTGGACCTGGGAAGTACCGCGTGTCAGCTCACCTCACAGGAGGAAGTTCCCCAGAGAGATAGCTTTCAACAAGGTACTCGGGTTTGGAAGTTAGTATGCAGCTCCCTTCTGAGGGAGGAATTGCTCAGAAGTCGCTGGATTGAGCTAAGAGTCACTTGCCGCTCACAAAGCTTGCGTCCCGTATCGAACGAAATCCTTTGGAAGCGAAGCATACAGGCGGTCAACGTGGGGGCGGTACAAACCATAAGCTCAATCCAAAGGAGCGTGCATGCCTTGGAGGCAGCCGTCTGCTGGGCGCGAAACTGACAAGGCAGACACTTGGTTCTCACTTCGCTACTGTCCCGCATACAACGAAATGCTGTGGAAGCGGACCGTACAGGCAGTCAGGATGGCCGAGGCAGAGGCCATGAGCTCAACTCTCAAACTGTGTATGCTTTGCAGGCCGATGTCTGCTAGGCACTTATTCAGGGGAGCTAGAACCGAGCTACACTCAAACTGAACAAGGACGTTGGCAATCGCTCTATTGAACTCAGATACACGAGAGTGCGGGCCTGTCACTTCCACAAGAGTTTCACAAAACCCCTTCCGGCACCTAACGTAACTATGCTACGACCTCCGTCTACAGGCAGTCAGGATGCGGGAGGGTCCTGCCCTGACCTCAGCTCTCACAAGGAAGCATGCCTAGAAGCCAGCTTTCAACCAGCTGCCTTCTTATGGCAGTGAGAACGCAGCAGTATTCTGAGTCAGGAGGTTCCACGATCACCACTCTCCTGCACCTGGACATACCCCCCAGGTCTGCATTGTTCCACTTGTGTCTCAGAAGCCTCTGACAAACGTCTATGGTGAAGATGTTGGAAACTCATTCTGCAGGCAGTGTGGAACTGTGAGGGACTGAGTGTGAGCTCAACTCTCAGAAGTAAGTTGCCTTTGGACAGGGCGTTCAGCTAGCTTCTCACCTATGGAACTTAGTATGTAGCACCAGTCTCAGACAGGAATTACTAGGAAATCGCTGGATTGAGCTTGGAGGCACTTGTCTTGTGTGCCGGGACATTCCGCTTACCTCTCACAACACTTCAGTCACGCATCGAGCCTAGGCCTGTCTGCAGCGAAGTGTACCTGCAGGCAGGATGTGGGAAGTACAGGCCATAAGCTCAACACTCAAAAGTGTGTACGCCTGGGAGGCAGATGTCCGCTATCCACTCGTACATGGGAGGTAGAAACTAGCTACACTCTGATAGCAGAAGGCCGTTGGAAATCGCTGTATTCAACTCAGATACGCGTGAGTTCAGGCCCAACGCTTCCACATGCTTTCCTCACCACGTCTCCCAGCACCTAACATAAGGATGTTAGCCTCCACGTCTACAGTCTGGCAGGATGCGGGAGGGGTCCTGCCCTGAGCTCTGCTCTCCAAAGGAAGCATGCCTGCAAGCTAGCTTTCCACTAGCTGAGTTGTTATGGCCGTGAAAAAGAAGCAGCATCGTAAGTCAGGACGTTCCGTCAATACCGCTCTACCACCCCCGGAGACACAAACATTGAAGACTGCACCTTGGCCCTTGCGTCCCACGAGCTTCCGACAAACAAGTCTAGTGAGGATATTCGTAACTCCATGTGCAGGCAGGGTGGACCTGGGAAGTACCGCGTGTCAGCTCACCTCACAGGAGGAAGTTCCCCAGAGAGATAGCTTTCAACAAGGTACTCGGGTTTGGAAGTTAGTATGCAGCTCCCTTCTGAGGGAGGAATTGCTCAGAAGTCGCTGGATTGAGCTAAGAGTCACTTGCCGCTCACAAAGCTTGCGTCCCGTATCGAACGAAATCCTTTGGAAGCGAAGCATACAGGCGGTCAACGTGGGGGCGGTACAAACCATAAGCTCAATCCAAAGGAGCGTGCATGCCTTGGAGGCAGCCGTCTGCTGGGCGCGAAACTGACAAGGCAGACACTTGGTTCTCACTTCGCTACTGTCCCGCATACAACGAAATGCTGTGGAAGCGGACCGTACAGGCAGTCAGGATGGCCGAGGCAGAGGCCATGAGCTCAACTCTCAAACTGTGTATGCTTTGCAGGCCGATGTCTGCTAGGCACTTATTCAGGGGAGCTAGAACCGAGCTACACTCAAACTGAACAAGGACGTTGGCAATCGCTCTATTGAACTCAGATACACGAGAGTGCGGGCCTGTCACTTCCACAAGAGTTTCACAAAACCCCTTCCGGCACCTAACGTAACTATGCTACGACCTCCGTCTACAGGCAGTCAGGATGCGGGAGGGTCCTGCCCTGACCTCAGCTCTCACAAGGAAGCATGCCTAGAAGCCAGCTTTCAACCAGCTGCCTTCTTATGGCAGTGAGAACGCAGCAGTATTCTGAGTCAGGAGGTTCCACGATCACCACTCTCCTGCACCTGGACATACCCCCCAGGTCTGCATTGTTCCACTTGTGTCTCAGAAGCCTCTGACAAACGTCTATGGTGAAGATGTTGGAAACTCATTCTGCAGGCAGTGTGGAACTGTGAGGGACTGAGTGTGAGCTCAACTCTCAGAAGTAAGTTGCCTTTGGACAGGGCGTTCAGCTAGCTTCTCACCTATGGAACTTAGTATGTAGCACCAGTCTCAGACAGGAATTACTAGGAAATCGCTGGATTGAGCTTGGAGGCACTTGTCTTGTGTGCCGGGACGTTCCGCTTACCTCTCACAACACTTCAGTCACGCATCGAGCCTAGGCCTGTCTGCAGCGAAGTGTACCTGCAGGCAGGATGTGGGAAGTACAGGCCATAAGCTCAACACTCAAAAGTGTGTACGCCTGGGAGGCAGATGTCCGCTATCCACTCGTACATGGGAGGTAGAAACTAGCTACACTCTGATAGCAGAAGGCCGTTGGAAATCGCTGTATTCAACTCAGATACGCGTGAGTTCAGGCCCAACGCTTCCACATGCTTTCCTCACCACGTCTCCCAGCACCTAACATAAGGATGTTAGCCTCCACGTCTACAGTCTGGCAGGATGCGGGAGGGGTCCTGCCCTGAGCTCTGCTCTCCAAAGGAAGCATGCCTGCAAGCTAGCTTTCCACTAGCTGAGTTGTTATGGCCGTGAAAAAGAAGCAGCATCGTAAGTCAGGACGTTCCGTCAATACCGCTCTACCACCCCCGGAGACACAAACATTGAAGACTGCACCTTGGCCCTTGCGTCCCACGAGCTTCCGACAAACAAGTCTAGTGAGGATATTCGTAACTCCATGTGCAGGCAGGGTGGACCTGGGAAGTACCGCGTGTCAGCTCACCTCACAGGAGGAAGTTCCCCAGAGAGATAGCTTTCAACAAGGTACTCGGGTTTGGAAGTTAGTATGCAGCTCCCTTCTGAGGGAGGAATTGCTCAGAAGTCGCTGGATTGAGCTAAGAGTCACTTGCCGCTCACAAAGCTTGCGTCCCGTATCGAACGAAATCCTTTGGAAGCGAAGCATACAGGCGGTCAACGTGGGGGCGGTACAAACCATAAGCTCAATCCAAAGGAGCGTGCATGCCTTGGAGGCAGCCGTCTGCTGGGCGCGAAACTGACAAGGCAGACACTTGGTTCTCACTTCGCTACTGTCCCGCATACAACGAAATGCTGTGGAAGCGGACCGTACAGGCAGTCAGGATGGCCGAGGCAGAGGCCATGAGCTCAACTCTCAAACTGTGTATGCTTTGCAGGCCGATGTCTGCTAGGCACTTATTCAGGGGAGCTAGAACCGAGCTACACTCAAACTGAACAAGGACGTTGGCAATCGCTCTATTGAACTCAGATACACGAGAGTGCGGGCCTGTCACTTCCACAAGAGTTTCACAAAACCCCTTCCGGCACCTAACGTAACTATGCTACGACCTCCGTCTACAGGCAGTCAGGATGCGGGAGGGTCCTGCCCTGACCTCAGCTCTCACAAGGAAGCATGCCTAGAAGCCAGCTTTCAACCAGCTGCCTTCTTATGGCAGTGAGAACGCAGCAGTATTCTGAGTCAGGAGGTTCCACGATCACCACTCTCCTGCACCTGGACATACCCCCCAGGTCTGCATTGTTCCACTTGTGTCTCAGAAGCCTCTGACAAACGTCTATGGTGAAGATGTTGGAAACTCATTCTGCAGGCAGTGTGGAACTGTGAGGGACTGAGTGTGAGCTCAACTCTCAGAAGTAAGTTGCCTTTGGACAGGGCGTTCAGCTAGCTTCTCACCTATGGAACTTAGTATGTAGCACCAGTCTCAGACAGGAATTACTAGGAAATCGCTGGATTGAGCTTGGAGGCACTTGTCTTGTGTGCCGGGACGTTCCGCTTACCTCTCACAACACTTCAGTCACGCATCGAGCCTAGGCCTGTCTGCAGCGAAGTGTACCTGCAGGCAGGATGTGGGAAGTACAGGCCATAAGCTCAACACTCAAAAGTGTGTACGCCTGGGAGGCAGATGTCCGCTATCCACTCGTACATGGGAGGTAGAAACTAGCTACACTCTGATAGCAGAAGGCCGTTGGAAATCGCTGTATTCAACTCAGATACGCGTGAGTTCAGGCCCAACGCTTCCACATGCTTTCCTCACCACGTCTCCCAGCACCTAACATAAGGATGTTAGCCTCCACGTCTACAGTCTGGCAGGATGCGGGAGGGGTCCTGCCCTGAGCTCTGCTCTCCAAAGGAAGCATGCCTGCAAGCTAGCTTTCCACTAGCTGAGTTGTTATGGCCGTGAAAAAGAAGCAGCATCGTAAGTCAGGACGTTCCGTCAATACCGCTCTACCACCCCCGGAGACACAAACATTGAAGACTGCACCTTGGCCCTTGCGTCCCACGAGCTTCCGACAAACAAGTCTAGTGAGGATATTCGTAACTCCATGTGCAGGCAGGGTGGACCTGGGAAGTACCGCGTGTCAGCTCACCTCACAGGAGGAAGTTCCCCAGAGAGATAGCTTTCAACAAGGTACTCGGGTTTGGAAGTTAGTATGCAGCTCCCTTCTGAGGGAGGAATTGCTCAGAAGTCGCTGGATTGAGCTAAGAGTCACTTGCCGCTCACAAAGCTTGCGTCCCGTATCGAACGAAATCCTTTGGAAGCGAAGCATACAGGCGGTCAACGTGGGGGCGGTACAAACCATAAGCTCAATCCAAAGGAGCGTGCATGCCTTGGAGGCAGCCGTCTGCTGGGCGCGAAACTGACAAGGCAGACACTTGGTTCTCACTTCGCTACTGTCCCGCATACAACGAAATGCTGTGGAAGCGGACCGTACAGGCAGTCAGGATGGCCGAGGCAGAGGCCATGAGCTCAACTCTCAAACTGTGTATGCTTTGCAGGCCGATGTCTGCTAGGCACTTATTCAGGGGAGCTAGAACCGAGCTACACTCAAACTGAACAAGGACGTTGGCAATCGCTCTATTGAACTCAGATACACGAGAGTGCGGGCCTGTCACTTCCACAAGAGTTTCACAAAACCCCTTCCGGCACCTAACGTAACTATGCTACGACCTCCGTCTACAGGCAGTCAGGATGCGGGAGGGTCCTGCCCTGACCTCAGCTCTCACAAGGAAGCATGCCTAGAAGCCAGCTTTCAACCAGCTGCCTTCTTATGGCAGTGAGAACGCAGCAGTATTCTGAGTCAGGAGGTTCCACGATCACCACTCTCCTGCACCTGGACATACCCCCCAGGTCTGCATTGTTCCACTTGTGTCTCAGAAGCCTCTGACAAACGTCTATGGTGAAGATGTTGGAAACTCATTCTGCAGGCAGTGTGGAACTGTGAGGGACTGAGTGTGAGCTCAACTCTCAGAAGTAAGTTGCCTTTGGACAGGGCGTTCAGCTAGCTTCTCACCTATGGAACTTAGTAT
Organism: Canis lupus baileyi; assembly: GCF_048164855.1. NCBI lineage: Eukaryota > Metazoa > Chordata > Mammalia > Carnivora > Canidae > Canis > Canis lupus. The sequence continues at coordinate 35,805 of NW_027326501.1, forward strand.
GTAGCACCAGTCTCAGACAGGAATTACTAGGAAATCGCTGGATTGAGCTTGGAGGCACTTGTCTTGTGTGCCGGGACATTCCGCTTACCTCTCACAACACTTCAGTCACGCATCGAGCCTAGGCCTGTCTGCAGCGAAGTGTACCTGCAGGCAGGATGTGGGAAGTACAGGCCATAAGCTCAACACTCAAAAGTGTGTACGCCTGGGAGGCAGATGTCCGCTATCCACTCGTACATGGGAGGTAGAAACTAGCTACACTCTGATAGCAGAAGGCCGTTGGAAATCGCTGTATTCAACTCAGATACGCGTGAGTTCAGGCCCAACGCTTCCACATGCTTTCCTCACCACGTCTCCCAGCACCTAACATAAGGATGTTAGCCTCCACGTCTACAGTCTGGCAGGATGCGGGAGGGGTCCTGCCCTGAGCTCTGCTCTCCAAAGGAAGCATGCCTGCAAGCTAGCTTTCCACTAGCTGAGTTGTTATGGCCGTGAAAAAGAAGCAGCATCGTAAGTCAGGACGTTCCGTCAATACCGCTCTACCACCCCCGGAGACACAAACATTGAAGACTGCACCTTGGCCCTTGCGTCCCACGAGCTTCCGACAAACAAGTCTAGTGAGGATATTCGTAACTCCATGTGCAGGCAGGGTGGACCTGGGAAGTACCGCGTGTCAGCTCACCTCACAGGAGGAAGTTCCCCAGAGAGATAGCTTTCAACAAGGTACTCGGGTTTGGAAGTTAGTATGCAGCTCCCTTCTGAGGGAGGAATTGCTCAGAAGTCGCTGGATTGAGCTAAGAGTCACTTGCCGCTCACAAAGCTTGCGTCCCGTATCGAACGAAATCCTTTGGAAGCGAAGCATACAGGCGGTCAACGTGGGGGCGGTACAAACCATAAGCTCAATCCAAAGGAGCGTGCATGCCTTGGAGGCAGCCGTCTGCTGGGCGCGAAACTGACAAGGCAGACACTTGGTTCTCACTTCGCTACTGTCCCGCATACAACGAAATGCTGTGGAAGCGGACCGTACAGGCAGTCAGGATGGCCGAGGCAGAGGCCATGAGCTCAACTCTCAAACTGTGTATGCTTTGCAGGCCGATGTCTGCTAGGCACTTATTCAGGGGAGCTAGAACCGAGCTACACTCAAACTGAACAAGGACGTTGGCAATCGCTCTATTGAACTCAGATACACGAGAGTGCGGGCCTGTCACTTCCACAAGAGTTTCACAAAACCCCTTCCGGCACCTAACGTAACTATGCTACGACCTCCGTCTACAGGCAGTCAGGATGCGGGAGGGTCCTGCCCTGACCTCAGCTCTCACAAGGAAGCATGCCTAGAAGCCAGCTTTCAACCAGCTGCCTTCTTATGGCAGTGAGAACGCAGCAGTATTCTGAGTCAGGAGGTTCCACGATCACCACTCTCCTGCACCTGGACATACCCCCCAGGTCTGCATTGTTCCACTTGTGTCTCAGAAGCCTCTGACAAACGTCTATGGTGAAGATGTTGGAAACTCATTCTGCAGGCAGTGTGGAACTGTGAGGGACTGAGTGTGAGCTCAACTCTCAGAAGTAAGTTGCCTTTGGACAGGGCGTTCAGCTAGCTTCTCACCTATGGAACTTAGTATGTAGCACCAGTCTCAGACAGGAATTACTAGGAAATCGCTGGATTGAGCTTGGAGGCACTTGTCTTGTGTGCCGGGACATTCCGCTTACCTCTCACAACACTTCAGTCACGCATCGAGCCTAGGCCTGTCTGCAGCGAAGTGTACCTGCAGGCAGGATGTGGGAAGTACAGGCCATAAGCTCAACACTCAAAAGTGTGTACGCCTGGGAGGCAGATGTCCGCTATCCACTCGTACATGGGAGGTAGAAACTAGCTACACTCTGATAGCAGAAGGCCGTTGGAAATCGCTGTATTCAACTCAGATACGCGTGAGTTCAGGCCCAACGCTTCCACATGCTTTCCTCACCACGTCTCCCAGCACCTAACATAAGGATGTTAGCCTCCACGTCTACAGTCTGGCAGGATGCGGGAGGGGTCCTGCCCTGAGCTCTGCTCTCCAAAGGAAGCATGCCTGCAAGCTAGCTTTCCACTAGCTGAGTTGTTATGGCCGTGAAAAAGAAGCAGCATCGTAAGTCAGGACGTTCCGTCAATACCGCTCTACCACCCCCGGAGACACAAACATTGAAGACTGCACCTTGGCCCTTGCGTCCCACGAGCTTCCGACAAACAAGTCTAGTGAGGATATTCGTAACTCCATGTGCAGGCAGGGTGGACCTGGGAAGTACCGCGTGTCAGCTCACCTCACAGGAGGAAGTTCCCCAGAGAGATAGCTTTCAACAAGGTACTCGGGTTTGGAAGTTAGTATGCAGCTCCCTTCTGAGGGAGGAATTGCTCAGAAGTCGCTGGATTGAGCTAAGAGTCACTTGCCGCTCACAAAGCTTGCGTCCCGTATCGAACGAAATCCTTTGGAAGCGAAGCATACAGGCGGTCAACGTGGGGGCGGTACAAACCATAAGCTCAATCCAAAGGAGCGTGCATGCCTTGGAGGCAGCCGTCTGCTGGGCGCGAAACTGACAAGGCAGACACTTGGTTCTCACTTCGCTACTGTCCCGCATACAACGAAATGCTGTGGAAGCGGACCGTACAGGCAGTCAGGATGGCCGAGGCAGAGGCCATGAGCTCAACTCTCAAACTGTGTATGCTTTGCAGGCCGATGTCTGCTAGGCACTTATTCAGGGGAGCTAGAACCGAGCTACACTCAAACTGAACAAGGACGTTGGCAATCGCTCTATTGAACTCAGATACACGAGAGTGCGGGCCTGTCACTTCCACAAGAGTTTCACAAAACCCCTTCCGGCACCTAACGTAACTATGCTACGACCTCCGTCTACAGGCAGTCAGGATGCGGGAGGGTCCTGCCCTGACCTCAGCTCTCACAAGGAAGCATGCCTAGAAGCCAGCTTTCAACCAGCTGCCTTCTTATGGCAGTGAGAACGCAGCAGTATTCTGAGTCAGGAGGTTCCACGATCACCACTCTCCTGCACCTGGACATACCCCCCAGGTCTGCATTGTTCCACTTGTGTCTCAGAAGCCTCTGACAAACGTCTATGGTGAAGATGTTGGAAACTCATTCTGCAGGCAGTGTGGAACTGTGAGGGACTGAGTGTGAGCTCAACTCTCAGAAGTAAGTTGCCTTTGGACAGGGCGTTCAGCTAGCTTCTCACCTATGGAACTTAGTATGTAGCACCAGTCTCAGACAGGAATTACTAGGAAATCGCTGGATTGAGCTTGGAGGCACTTGTCTTGTGTGCCGGGACATTCCGCTTACCTCTCACAACACTTCAGTCACGCATCGAGCCTAGGCCTGTCTGCAGCGAAGTGTACCTGCAGGCAGGATGTGGGAAGTACAGGCCATAAGCTCAACACTCAAAAGTGTGTACGCCTGGGAGGCAGATGTCCGCTATCCACTCGTACATGGGAGGTAGAAACTAGCTACACTCTGATAGCAGAAGGCCGTTGGAAATCGCTGTATTCAACTCAGATACGCGTGAGTTCAGGCCCAACGCTTCCACATGCTTTCCTCACCACGTCTCCCAGCACCTAACATAAGGATGTTAGCCTCCACGTCTACAGTCTGGCAGGATGCGGGAGGGGTCCTGCCCTGAGCTCTGCTCTCCAAAGGAAGCATGCCTGCAAGCTAGCTTTCCACTAGCTGAGTTGTTATGGCCGTGAAAAAGAAGCAGCATCGTAAGTCAGGACGTTCCGTCAATACCGCTCTACCACCCCCGGAGACACAAACATTGAAGACTGCACCTTGGCCCTTGCGTCCCACGAGCTTCCGACAAACAAGTCTAGTGAGGATATTCGTAACTCCATGTGCAGGCAGGGTGGAACTGGGAAGTACCGCGTGTCAGCTCACCTCACAGGAGGAAGTTCCCCAGAGAGATAGCTTTCAACAAGGTACTCGGGTTTGGAAGTTAGTATGCAGCTCCCTTCTGAGGGAGGAATTGCTCAGAAGTCGCTGGATTGAGCTAAGAGTCACTTGCCGCTCACAAAGCTTGCGTCCCGTATCGAACGAAATCCTTTGGAAGCGAAGCATACAGGCGGTCAACGTGGGGGCGGTACAAACCATAAGCTCAATCCAAAGGAGCGTGCATGCCTTGGAGGCAGCCGTCTGCTGGGCGCGAAACTGACAAGGCAGACACTTGGTTCTCACTTCGCTACTGTCCCGCATACAACGAAATGCTGTGGAAGCGGACCGTACAGGCAGTCAGGATGGCCGAGGCAGAGGCCATGAGCTCAACTCTCAAACTGTGTATGCTTTGCAGGCCGATGTCTGCTAGGCACTTATTCAGGGGAGCTAGAACCGAGCTACACTCAAACTGAACAAGGACGTTGGCAATCGCTCTATTGAACTCAGATACACGAGAGTGCGGGCCTGTCACTTCCACAAGAGTTTCACAAAACCCCTTCCGGCACCTAACGTAACTATGCTACGACCTCCGTCTACAGGCAGTCAGGATGCGGGAGGGTCCTGCCCTGACCTCAGCTCTCACAAGGAAGCATGCCTAGAAGCCAGCTTTCAACCAGCTGCCTTCTTATGGCAGTGAGAACGCAGCAGTATTCTGAGTCAGGAGGTTCCACGATCACCACTCTCCTGCACCTGGACATACCCCCCAGGTCTGCATTGTTCCACTTGTGTCTCAGAAGCCTCTGACAAACGTCTATGGTGAAGATGTTGGAAACTCATTCTGCAGGCAGTGTGGAACTGTGAGGGACTGAGTGTGAGCTCAACTCTCAGAAGTAAGTTGCCTTTGGACAGGGCGTTCAGCTAGCTTCTCACCTATGGAACTTAGTATGTAGCACCAGTCTCAGACAGGAATTACTAGGAAATCGCTGGATTGAGCTTGGAGGCACTTGTCTTGTGTGCCGGGACATTCCGCTTACCTCTCACAACACTTCAGTCACGCATCGAGCCTAGGCCTGTCTGCAGCGAAGTGTACCTGCAGGCAGGATGTGGGAAGTACAGGCCATAAGCTCAACACTCAAAAGTGTGTACGCCTGGGAGGCAGATGTCCGCTATCCACTCGTACATGGGAGGTAGAAACTAGCTACACTCTGATAGCAGAAGGCCGTTGGAAATCGCTGTATTCAACTCAGATACGCGTGAGTTCAGGCCCAACGCTTCCACATGCTTTCCTCACCACGTCTCCCAGCACCTAACATAAGGATGTTAGCCTCCACGTCTACAGTCTGGCAGGATGCGGGAGGGGTCCTGCCCTGAGCTCTGCTCTCCAAAGGAAGCATGCCTGCAAGCTAGCTTTCCACTAGCTGAGTTGTTATGGCCGTGAAAAAGAAGCAGCATCGTAAGTCAGGACGTTCCGTCAATACCGCTCTACCACCCCCGGAGACACAAACATTGAAGACTGCACCTTGGCCCTTGCGTCCCACGAGCTTCCGACAAACAAGTCTAGTGAGGATATTCGTAACTCCATGTGCAGGCAGGGTGGACCTGGGAAGTACCGCGTGTCAGCTCACCTCACAGGAGGAAGTTCCCCAGAGAGATAGCTTTCAACAAGGTACTCGGGTTTGGAAGTTAGTATGCAGCTCCCTTCTGAGGGAGGAATTGCTCAGAAGTCGCTGGATTGAGCTAAGAGTCACTTGCCGCTCACAAAGCTTGCGTCCCGTATCGAACGAAATCCTTTGGAAGCGAAGCATACAGGCGGTCAACGTGGGGGCGGTACAAACCATAAGCTCAATCCAAAGGAGCGTGCATGCCTTGGAGGCAGCCGTCTGCTGGGCGCGAAACTGACAAGGCAGACACTTGGTTCTCACTTCGCTACTGTCCCGCATACAACGAAATGCTGTGGAAGCGGACCGTACAGGCAGTCAGGATGGCCGAGGCAGAGGCCATGAGCTCAACTCTCAAACTGTGTATGCTTTGCAGGCCGATGTCTGCTAGGCACTTATTCAGGGGAGCTAGAACCGAGCTACACTCAAACTGAACAAGGACGTTGGCAATCGCTCTATTGAACTCAGATACACGAGAGTGCGGGCCTGTCACTTCCACAAGAGTTTCACAAAACCCCTTCCGGCACCTAACGTAACTATGCTACGACCTCCGTCTACAGGCAGTCAGGATGCGGGAGGGTCCTGCCCTGACCTCAGCTCTCACAAGGAAGCATGCCTAGAAGCCAGCTTTCAACCAGCTGCCTTCTTATGGCAGTGAGAACGCAGCAGTATTCTGAGTCAGGAGGTTCCACGATCACCACTCTCCTGCACCTGGACATACCCCCCAGGTCTGCATTGTTCCACTTGTGTCTCAGAAGCCTCTGACAAACGTCTATGGTGAAGATGTTGGAAACTCATTCTGCAGGCAGTGTGGAACTGTGAGGGACTGAGTGTGAGCTCAACTCTCAGAAGTAAGTTGCCTTTGGACAGGGCGTTCAGCTAGCTTCTCACCTATGGAACTTAGTATGTAGCACCAGTCTCAGACAGGAATTACTAGGAAATCGCTGGATTGAGCTTGGAGGCACTTGTCTTGTGTGCCGGGACATTCCGCTTACCTCTCACAACACTTCAGTCACGCATCGAGCCTAGGCCTGTCTGCAGCGAAGTGTACCTGCAGGCAGGATGTGGGAAGTACAGGCCATAAGCTCAACACTCAAAAGTGTGTACGCCTGGGAGGCAGATGTCCGCTATCCACTCGTACATGGGAGGTAGAAACTAGCTACACTCTGATAGCAGAAGGCCGTTGGAAATCGCTGTATTCAACTCAGATACGCGTGAGTTCAGGCCCAACGCTTCCACATGCTTTCCTCACCACGTCTCCCAGCACCTAACATAAGGATGTTAGCCTCCACGTCTACAGTCTGGCAGGATGCGGGAGGGGTCCTGCCCTGAGCTCTGCTCTCCAAAGGAAGCATGCCTGCAAGCTAGCTTTCCACTAGCTGAGTTGTTATGGCCGTGAAAAAGAAGCAGCATCGTAAGTCAGGACGTTCCGTCAATACCGCTCTACCACCCCCGGAGACACAAACATTGAAGACTGCACCTTGGCCCTTGCGTCCCACGAGCTTCCGACAAACAAGTCTAGTGAGGATATTCGTAACTCCATGTGCAGGCAGGGTGGACCTGGGAAGTACCGCGTGTCAGCTCACCTCACAGGAGGAAGTTCCCCAGAGAGATAGCTTTCAACAAGGTACTCGGGTTTGGAAGTTAGTATGCAGCTCCCTTCTGAGGGAGGAATTGCTCAGAAGTCGCTGGATTGAGCTAAGAGTCACTTGCCGCTCACAAAGCTTGCGTCCCGTATCGAACGAAATCCTTTGGAAGCGAAGCATACAGGCGGTCAACGTGGGGGCGGTACAAACCATAAGCTCAATCCAAAGGAGCGTGCATGCCTTGGAGGCAGCCGTCTGCTGGGCGCGAAACTGACAAGGCAGACACTTGGTTCTCACTTCGCTACTGTCCCGCATACAACGAAATGCTGTGGAAGCGGACCGTACAGGCAGTCAGGATGGCCGAGGCAGAGGCCATGAGCTCAACTCTCAAACTGTGTATGCTTTGCAGGCCGATGTCTGCTAGGCACTTATTCAGGGGAGCTAGAACCGAGCTACACTCAAACTGAACAAGGACGTTGGCAATCGCTCTATTGAACTCAGATACACGAGAGTGCGGGCCTGTCACTTCCACAAGAGTTTCACAAAACCCCTTCCGGCACCTAACGTAACTATGCTACGACCTCCGTCTACAGGCAGTCAGGATGCGGGAGGGTCCTGCCCTGACCTCAGCTCTCACAAGGAAGCATGCCTAGAAGCCAGCTTTCAACCAGCTGCCTTCTTATGGCAGTGAGAACGCAGCAGTATTCTGAGTCAGGAGGTTCCACGATCACCACTCTCCTGCACCTGGACATACCCCCCAGGTCTGCATTGTTCCACTTGTGTCTCAGAAGCCTCTGACAAACGTCTATGGTGAAGATGTTGGAAACTCATTCTGCAGGCAGTGTGGAACTGTGAGGGACTGAGTGTGAGCTCAACTCTCAGAAGTAAGTTGCCTTTGGACAGGGCGTTCAGCTAGCTTCTCACCTATGGAACTTAGTATGTAGCACCAGTCTCAGACAGGAATTACTAGGAAATCGCTGGATTGAGCTTGGAGGCACTTGTCTTGTGTGCCGGGACATTCCGCTTACCTCTCACAACACTTCAGTCACGCATCGAGCCTAGGCCTGTCTGCAGCGAAGTGTACCTGCAGGCAGGATGTGGGAAGTACAGGCCATAAGCTCAACACTCAAAAGTGTGTACGCCTGGGAGGCAGATGTCCGCTATCCACTCGTACATGGGAGGTAGAAACTAGCTACACTCTGATAGCAGAAGGCCGTTGGAAATCGCTGTATTCAACTCAGATACGCGTGAGTTCAGGCCCAACGCTTCCACATGCTTTCCTCACCACGTCTCCCAGCACCTAACATAAGGATGTTAGCCTCCACGTCTACAGTCTGGCAGGATGCGGGAGGGGTCCTGCCCTGAGCTCTGCTCTCCAAAGGAAGCATGCCTGCAAGCTAGCTTTCCACTAGCTGAGTTGTTATGGCCGTGAAAAAGAAGCAGCATCGTAAGTCAGGACGTTCCGTCAATACCGCTCTACCACCCCCGGAGACACAAACATTGAAGACTGCACCTTGGCCCTTGCGTCCCACGAGCTTCCGACAAACAAGTCTAGTGAGGATATTCGTAACTCCATGTGCAGGCAGGGTGGACCTGGGAAGTACCGCGTGTCAGCTCACCTCACAGGAGGAAGTTCCCCAGAGAGATAGCTTTCAACAAGGTACTCGGGTTTGGAAGTTAGTATGCAGCTCCCTTCTGAGGGAGGAATTGCTCAGAAGTCGCTGGATTGAGCTAAGAGTCACTTGCCGCTCACAAAGCTTGCGTCCCGTATCGAACGAAATCCTTTGGAAGCGAAGCATACAGGCGGTCAACGTGGGGGCGGTACAAACCATAAGCTCAATCCAAAGGAGCGTGCATGCCTTGGAGGCAGCCGTCTGCTGGGCGCGAAACTGACAAGGCAGACACTTGGTTCTCACTTCGCTACTGTCCCGCATACAACGAAATGCTGTGGAAGCGGACCGTACAGGCAGTCAGGATGGCCGAGGCAGAGGCCATGAGCTCAACTCTCAAACTGTGTATGCTTTGCAGGCCGATGTCTGCTAGGCACTTATTCAGGGGAGCTAGAACCGAGCTACACTCAAACTGAACAAGGACGTTGGCAATCGCTCTATTGAACTCAGATACACGAGAGTGCGGGCCTGTCACTTCCACAAGAGTTTCACAAAACCCCTTCCGGCACCTAACGTAACTATGCTACGACCTCCGTCTACAGGCAGTCAGGATGCGGGAGGGTCCTGCCCTGACCTCAGCTCTCACAAGGAAGCATGCCTAGAAGCCAGCTTTCAACCAGCTGCCTTCTTATGGCAGTGAGAACGCAGCAGTATTCTGAGTCAGGAGGTTCCACGATCACCACTCTCCTGCACCTGGACATACCCCCCAGGTCTGCATTGTTCCACTTGTGTCTCAGAAGCCTCTGACAAACGTCTATGGTGAAGATGTTGGAAACTCATTCTGCAGGCAGTGTGGAACTGTGAGGGACTGAGTGTGAGCTCAACTCTCAGAAGTAAGTTGCCTTTGGACAGGGCGTTCAGCTAGCTTCTCACCTATGGAACTTAGTATGTAGCACCAGTCTCAGACAGGAATTACTAGGAAATCGCTGGATTGAGCTTGGAGGCACTTGTCTTGTGTGCCGGGACATTCCGCTTACCTCTCACAACACTTCAGTCACGCATCGAGCCTAGGCCTGTCTGCAGCGAAGTGTACCTGCAGGCAGGATGTGGGAAGTACAGGCCATAAGCTCAACACTCAAAAGTGTGTACGCCTGGGAGGCAGATGTCCGCTATCCACTCGTACATGGGAGGTAGAAACTAGCTACACTCTGATAGCAGAAGGCCGTTGGAAATCGCTGTATTCAACTCAGATACGCGTGAGTTCAGGCCCAACGCTTCCACATGCTTTCCTCACCACGTCTCCCAGCACCTAACATAAGGATGTTAGCCTCCACGTCTACAGTCTGGCAGGATGCGGGAGGGGTCCTGCCCTGAGCTCTGCTCTCCAAAGGAAGCATGCCTGCAAGCTAGCTTTCCACTAGCTGAGTTGTTATGGCCGTGAAAAAGAAGCAGCATCGTAAGTCAGGACGTTCCGTCAATACCGCTCTACCACCCCCGGAGACACAAACATTGAAGACTGCACCTTGGCCCTTGCGTCCCACGAGCTTCCGACAAACAAGTCTAGTGAGGATATTCGTAACTCCATGTGCAGGCAGGGTGGACCTGGGAAGTACCGCGTGTCAGCTCACCTCACAGGAGGAAGTTCCCCAGAGAGATAGCTTTCAACAAGGTACTCGGGTTTGGAAGTTAGTATGCAGCTCCCTTCTGAGGGAGGAATTGCTCAGAAGTCGCTGGATTGAGCTAAGAGTCACTTGCCGCTCACAAAGCTTGCGTCCCGTATCGAACGAAATCCTTTGGAAGCGAAGCATACAGGCGGTCAACGTGGGGGCGGTACAAACCATAAGCTCAATCCAAAGGAGCGTGCATGCCTTGGAGGCAGCCGTCTGCTGGGCGCGAAACTGACAAGGCAGACACTTGGTTCTCACTTCGCTACTGTCCCGCATACAACGAAATGCTGTGGAAGCGGACCGTACAGGCAGTCAGGATGGCCGAGGCAGAGGCCATGAGCTCAACTCTCAAACTGTGTATGCTTTGCAGGCCGATGTCTGCTAGGCACTTATTCAGGGGAGCTAGAACCGAGCTACACTCAAACTGAACAAGGACGTTGGCAATCGCTCTATTGAACTCAGATACACGAGAGTGCGGGCCTGTCACTTCCACAAGAGTTTCACAAAACCCCTTCCGGCACCTAACGTAACTATGCTACGACCTCCGTCTACAGGCAGTCAGGATGCGGGAGGGTCCTGCCCTGACCTCAGCTCTCACAAGGAAGCATGCCTAGAAGCCAGCTTTCAACCAGCTGCCTTCTTATGGCAGTGAGAACGCAGCAGTATTCTGAGTCAGGAGGTTCCACGATCACCACTCTCCTGCACCTGGACATACCCCCCAGGTCTGCATTGTTCCACTTGTGTCTCAGAAGCCTCTGACAAACGTCTATGGTGAAGATGTTGGAAACTCATTCTGCAGGCAGTGTGGAACTGTGAGGGACTGAGTGTGAGCTCAACTCTCAGAAGTAAGTTGCCTTTGGACAGGGCGTTCAGCTAGCTTCTCACCTATGGAACTTAGTATGTAGCACCAGTCTCAGACAGGAATTACTAGGAAATCGCTGGATTGAGCTTGGAGGCACTTGTCTTGTGTGCCGGGACATTCCGCTTACCTCTCACAACACTTCAGTCACGCATCGAGCCTAGGCCTGTCTGCAGCGAAGTGTACCTGCAGGCAGGATGTGGGAAGTACAGGCCATAAGCTCAACACTCAAAAGTGTGTACGCCTGGGAGGCAGATGTCCGCTATCCACTCGTACATGGGAGGTAGAAACTAGCTACACTCTGATAGCAGAAGGCCGTTGGAAATCGCTGTATTCAACTCAGATACGCGTGAGTTCAGGCCCAACGCTTCCACATGCTTTCCTCACCACGTCTCCCAGCACCTAACATAAGGATGTTAGCCTCCACGTCTACAGTCTGGCAGGATGCGGGAGGGGTCCTGCCCTGAGCTCTGCTCTCCAAAGGAAGCATGCCTGCAAGCTAGCTTTCCACTAGCTGAGTTGTTATGGCCGTGAAAAAGAAGCAGCATCGTAAGTCAGGACGTTCCGTCAATACCGCTCTACCACCCCCGGAGACACAAACATTGAAGACTGCACCTTGGCCCTTGCGTCCCACGAGCTTCCGACAAACAAGTCTAGTGAGGATATTCGTAACTCCATGTGCAGGCAGGGTGGACCTGGGAAGTACCGCGTGTCAGCTCACCTCACAGGAGGAAGTTCCCCAGAGAGATAGCTTTCAACAAGGTACTCGGGTTTGGAAGTTAGTATGCAGCTCCCTTCTGAGGGAGGAATTGCTCAGAAGTCGCTGGATTGAGCTAAGAGTCACTTGCCGCTCACAAAGCTTGCGTCCCGTATCGAACGAAATCCTTTGGAAGCGAAGCATACAGGCGGTCAACGTGGGGGCGGTACAAACCATAAGCTCAATCCAAAGGAGCGTGCATGCCTTGGAGGCAGCCGTCTGCTGGGCGCGAAACTGACAAGGCAGACACTTGGTTCTCACTTCGCTACTGTCCCGCATACAACGAAATGCTGTGGAAGCGGACCGTACAGGCAGTCAGGATGGCCGAGGCAGAGGCCATGAGCTCAACTCTCAAACTGTGTATGCTTTGCAGGCCGATGTCTGCTAGGCACTTATTCAGGGGAGCTAGAACCGAGCTACACTCAAACTGAACAAGGACGTTGGCAATCGCTCTATTGAACTCAGATACACGAGAGTGCGGGCCTGTCACTTCCACAAGAGTTTCACAAAACCCCTTCCGGCACCTAACGTAACTATGCTACGACCTCCGTCTACAGGCAGTCAGGATGCGGGAGGGTCCTGCCCTGACCTCAGCTCTCACAAGGAAGCATGCCTAGAAGCCAGCTTTCAACCAGCTGCCTTCTTATGGCAGTGAGAACGCAGCAGTATTCTGAGTCAGGAGGTTCCACGATCACCACTCTCCTGCACCTGGACATACCCCCCAGGTCTGCATTGTTCCACTTGTGTCTCAGAAGCCTCTGACAAACGTCTATGGTGAAGATGTTGGAAACTCATTCTGCAGGCAGTGTGGAACTGTGAGGGACTGAGTGTGAGCTCAACTCTCAGAAGTAAGTTGCCTTTGGACAGGGCGTTCAGCTAGCTTCTCACCTATGGAACTTAGTATGTAGCACCAGTCTCAGACAGGAATTACTAGGAAATCGCTGGATTGAGCTTGGAGGCACTTGTCTTGTGTGCCGGGACATTCCGCTTACCTCTCACAACACTTCAGTCACGCATCGAGCCTAGGCCTGTCTGCAGCGAAGTGTACCTGCAGGCAGGATGTGGGAAGTACAGGCCATAAGCTCAACACTCAAAAGTGTGTACGCCTGGGAGGCAGATGTCCGCTATCCACTCGTACATGGGAGGTAGAAACTAGCTACACTCTGATAGCAGAAGGCCGTTGGAAATCGCTGTATTCAACTCAGATACGCGTGAGTTCAGGCCCAACGCTTCCACATGCTTTCCTCACCACGTCTCCCAGCACCTAACATAAGGATGTTAGCCTCCACGTCTACAGTCTGGCAGGATGCGGGAGGGGTCCTGCCCTGAGCTCTGCTCTCCAAAGGAAGCATGCCTGCAAGCTAGCTTTCCACTAGCTGAGTTGTTATGGCCGTGAAAAAGAAGCAGCATCGTAAGTCAGGACGTTCCGTCAATACCGCTCTACCACCCCCGGAGACACAAACATTGAAGACTGCACCTTGGCCCTTGCGTCCCACGAGCTTCCGACAAACAAGTCTAGTGAGGATATTCGTAACTCCATGTGCAGGCAGGGTGGACCTGGGAAGTACCGCGTGTCAGCTCACCTCACAGGAGGAAGTTCCCCAGAGAGATAGCTTTCAACAAGGTACTCGGGTTTGGAAGTTAGTATGCAGCTCCCTTCTGAGGGAGGAATTGCTCAGAAGTCGCTGGATTGAGCTAAGAGTCACTTGCCGCTCACAAAGCTTGCGTCCCGTATCGAACGAAATCCTTTGGAAGCGAAGCATACAGGCGGTCAACGTGGGGGCGGTACAAACCATAAGCTCAATCCAAAGGAGCGTGCATGCCTTGGAGGCAGCCGTCTGCTGGGCGCGAAACTGACAAGGCAGACACTTGGTTCTCACTTCGCTACTGTCCCGCATACAACGAAATGCTGTGGAAGCGGACCGTACAGGCAGTCAGGATGGCCGAGGCAGAGGCCATGAGCTCAACTCTCAAACTGTGTATGCTTTGCAGGCCGATGTCTGCTAGGCACTTATTCAGGGGAGCTAGAACCGAGCTACACTCAAACTGAACAAGGACGTTGGCAATCGCTCTATTGAACTCAGATACACGAGAGTGCGGGCCTGTCACTTCCACAAGAGTTTCACAAAACCCCTTCCGGCACCTAACGTAACTATGCTACGACCTCCGTCTACAGGCAGTCAGGATGCGGGAGGGTCCTGCCCTGACCTCAGCTCTCACAAGGAAGCATGCCTAGAAGCCAGCTTTCAACCAGCTGCCTTCTTATGGCAGTGAGAACGCAGCAGTATTCTGAGTCAGGAGGTTCCACGATCACCACTCTCCTGCACCTGGACATACCCCCCAGGTCTGCATTGTTCCACTTGTGTCTCAGAAGCCTCTGACAAACGTCTATGGTGAAGATGTTGGAAACTCATTCTGCAGGCAGTGTGGAACTGTGAGGGACTGAGTGTGAGCTCAACTCTCAGAAGTAAGTTGCCTTTGGACAGGGCGTTCAGCTAGCTTCTCACCTATGGAACTTAGTATGTAGCACCAGTCTCAGACAGGAATTACTAGGAAATCGCTGGATTGAGCTTGGAGGCACTTGTCTTGTGTGCCGGGACATTCCGCTTACCTCTCACAACACTTCAGTCACGCATCGAGCCTAGGCCTGTCTGCAGCGAAGTGTACCTGCAGGCAGGATGTGGGAAGTACAGGCCATAAGCTCAACACTCAAAAGTGTGTACGCCTGGGAGGCAGATGTCCGCTATCCACTCGTACATGGGAGGTAGAAACTAGCTACACTCTGATAGCAGAAGGCCGTTGGAAATCGCTGTATTCAACTCAGATACGCGTGAGTTCAGGCCCAACGCTTCCACATGCTTTCCTCACCACGTCTCCCAGCACCTAACATAAGGATGTTAGCCTCCACGTCTACAGTCTGGCAGGATGCGGGAGGGGTCCTGCCCTGAGCTCTGCTCTCCAAAGGAAGCATGCCTGCAAGCTAGCTTTCCACTAGCTGAGTTGTTATGGCCGTGAAAAAGAAGCAGCATCGTAAGTCAGGACGTTCCGTCAATACCGCTCTACCACCCCCGGAGACACAAACATTGAAGACTGCACCTTGGCCCTTGCGTCCCACGAGCTTCCGACAAACAAGTCTAGTGAGGATATTCGTAACTCCATGTGCAGGCAGGGTGGACCTGGGAAGTACCGCGTGTCAGCTCACCTCACAGGAGGAAGTTCCCCAGAGAGATAGCTTTCAACAAGGTACTCGGGTTTGGAAGTTAGTATGCAGCTCCCTTCTGAGGGAGGAATTGCTCAGAAGTCGCTGGATTGAGCTAAGAGTCACTTGCCGCTCACAAAGCTTGCGTCCCGTATCGAACGAAATCCTTTGGAAGCGAAGCATACAGGCGGTCAACGTGGGGGCGGTACAAACCATAAGCTCAATCCAAAGGAGCGTGCATGCCTTGGAGGCAGCCGTCTGCTGGGCGCGAAACTGACAAGGCAGACACTTGGTTCTCACTTCGCTACTGTCCCGCATACAACGAAATGCTGTGGAAGCGGACCGTACAGGCAGTCAGGATGGCCGAGGCAGAGGCCATGAGCTCAACTCTCAAACTGTGTATGCTTTGCAGGCCGATGTCTGCTAGGCACTTATTCAGGGGAGCTAGAACCGAGCTACACTCAAACTGAACAAGGACGTTGGCAATCGCTCTATTGAACTCAGATACACGAGAGTGCGGGCCTGTCACTTCCACAAGAGTTTCACAAAACCCCTTCCGGCACCTAACGTAACTATGCTACGACCTCCGTCTACAGGCAGTCAGGATGCGGGAGGGTCCTGCCCTGACCTCAGCTCTCACAAGGAAGCATGCCTAGAAGCCAGCTTTCAACCAGCTGCCTTCTTATGGCAGTGAGAACGCAGCAGTATTCTGAGTCAGGAGGTTCCACGATCACCACTCTCCTGCACCTGGACATACCCCCCAGGTCTGCATTGTTCCACTTGTGTCTCAGAAGCCTCTGACAAACGTCTATGGTGAAGATGTTGGAAACTCATTCTGCAGGCAGTGTGGAACTGTGAGGGACTGAGTGTGAGCTCAACTCTCAGAAGTAAGTTGCCTTTGGACAGGGCGTTCAGCTAGCTTCTCACCTATGGAACTTAGTATGTAGCACCAGTCTCAGACAGGAATTACTAGGAAATCGCTGGATTGAGCTTGGAGGCACTTGTCTTGTGTGCCGGGACATTCCGCTTACCTCTCACAACACTTCAGTCACGCATCGAGCCTAGGCCTGTCTGCAGCGAAGTGTACCTGCAGGCAGGATGTGGGAAGTACAGGCCATAAGCTCAACACTCAAAAGTGTGTACGCCTGGGAGGCAGATGTCTGCTATCCACTCGTACATGGGAGGTAGAAACTAGCTACACTCTGATAGCAGAAGGCCGTTGGAAATCGCTGTATTCAACTCAGATACGCGTGAGTTCAGGCCCAACGCTTCCACATGCTTTCCTCACCACGTCTCCCAGCACCTAACATAAGGATGTTAGCCTCCACGTCTACAGTCTGGCAGGATGCGGGAGGGGTCCTGCCCTGAGCTCTGCTCTCCAAAGGAAGCATGCCTGCAAGCTAGCTTTCCACTAGCTGAGTTGTTATGGCCGTGAAAAAGAAGCAGCATCGTAAGTCAGGACGTTCCGTCAATACCGCTCTACCACCCCCGGAGACACAAACATTGAAGACTGCACCTTGGCCCTTGCGTCCCACGAGCTTCCGACAAACAAGTCTAGTGAGGATATTCGTAACTCCATGTGCAGGCAGGGTGGACCTGGGAAGTACCGCGTGTCAGCTCACCTCACAGGAGGAAGTTCCCCAGAGAGATAGCTTTCAACAAGGTACTCGGGTTTGGAAGTTAGTATGCAGCTCCCTTCTGAGGGAGGAATTGCTCAGAAGTCGCTGGATTGAGCTAAGAGTCACTTGCCGCTCACAAAGCTTGCGTCCCGTATCGAACGAAATCCTTTGGAAGCGAAGCATACAGGCGGTCAACGTGGGGGCGGTACAAACCATAAGCTCAATCCAAAGGAGCGTGCATGCCTTGGAGGCAGCCGTCTGCTGGGCGCGAAACTGACAAGGCAGACACTTGGTTCTCACTTCGCTACTGTCCCGCATACAACGAAATGCTGTGGAAGCGGACCGTACAGGCAGTCAGGATGGCCGAGGCAGAGGCCATGAGCTCAACTCTCAAACTGTGTATGCTTTGCAGGCCGATGTCTGCTAGGCACTTATTCAGGGGAGCTAGAACCGAGCTACACTCAAACTGAACAAGGACGTTGGCAATCGCTCTATTGAACTCAGATACACGAGAGTGCGGGCCTGTCACTTCCACAAGAGTTTCACAAAACCCCTTCCGGCACCTAACGTAAC
The DNA here is from genome assembly GCF_048164855.1 of Canis lupus baileyi. Taxonomy (NCBI): domain Eukaryota; kingdom Metazoa; phylum Chordata; class Mammalia; order Carnivora; family Canidae; genus Canis; species Canis lupus. Next base: position 53,244 of record NW_027326501.1, read on the forward strand.
TATGCTACGACCTCCGTCTACAGGCAGTCAGGATGCGGGAGGGTCCTGCCCTGACCTCAGCTCTCACAAGGAAGCATGCCTAGAAGCCAGCTTTCAACCAGCTGCCTTCTTATGGCAGTGAGAACGCAGCAGTATTCTGAGTCAGGAGGTTCCACGATCACCACTCTCCTGCACCTGGACATACCCCCCAGGTCTGCATTGTTCCACTTGTGTCTCAGAAGCCTCTGACAAACGTCTATGGTGAAGATGTTGGAAACTCATTCTGCAGGCAGTGTGGAACTGTGAGGGACTGAGTGTGAGCTCAACTCTCAGAAGTAAGTTGCCTTTGGACAGGGCGTTCAGCTAGCTTCTCACCTATGGAACTTAGTATGTAGCACCAGTCTCAGACAGGAATTACTAGGAAATCGCTGGATTGAGCTTGGAGGCACTTGTCTTGTGTGCCGGGACATTCCGCTTACCTCTCACAACACTTCAGTCACGCATCGAGCCTAGGCCTGTCTGCAGCGAAGTGTACCTGCAGGCAGGATGTGGGAAGTACAGGCCATAAGCTCAACACTCAAAAGTGTGTACGCCTGGGAGGCAGATGTCTGCTATCCACTCGTACATGGGAGGTAGAAACTAGCTACACTCTGATAGCAGAAGGCCGTTGGAAATCGCTGTATTCAACTCAGATACGCGTGAGTTCAGGCCCAACGCTTCCACATGCTTTCCTCACCACGTCTCCCAGCACCTAACATAAGGATGTTAGCCTCCACGTCTACAGTCTGGCAGGATGCGGGAGGGGTCCTGCCCTGAGCTCTGCTCTCCAAAGGAAGCATGCCTGCAAGCTAGCTTTCCACTAGCTGAGTTGTTATGGCCGTGAAAAAGAAGCAGCATCGTAAGTCAGGACGTTCCGTCAATACCGCTCTACCACCCCCGGAGACACAAACATTGAAGACTGCACCTTGGCCCTTGCGTCCCACGAGCTTCCGACAAACAAGTCTAGTGAGGATATTCGTAACTCCATGTGCAGGCAGGGTGGACCTGGGAAGTACCGCGTGTCAGCTCACCTCACAGGAGGAAGTTCCCCAGAGAGATAGCTTTCAACAAGGTACTCGGGTTTGGAAGTTAGTATGCAGCTCCCTTCTGAGGGAGGAATTGCTCAGAAGTCGCTGGATTGAGCTAAGAGTCACTTGCCGCTCACAAAGCTTGCGTCCCGTATCGAACGAAATCCTTTGGAAGCGAAGCATACAGGCGGTCAACGTGGGGGCGGTACAAACCATAAGCTCAATCCAAAGGAGCGTGCATGCCTTGGAGGCAGCCGTCTGCTGGGCGCGAAACTGACAAGGCAGACACTTGGTTCTCACTTCGCTACTGTCCCGCATACAACGAAATGCTGTGGAAGCGGACCGTACAGGCAGTCAGGATGGCCGAGGCAGAGGCCATGAGCTCAACTCTCAAACTGTGTATGCTTTGCAGGCCGATGTCTGCTAGGCACTTATTCAGGGGAGCTAGAACCGAGCTACACTCAAACTGAACAAGGACGTTGGCAATCGCTCTATTGAACTCAGATACACGAGAGTGCGGGCCTGTCACTTCCACAAGAGTTTCACAAAACCCCTTCCGGCACCTAACGTAACTATGCTACGACCTCCGTCTACAGGCAGTCAGGATGCGGGAGGGTCCTGCCCTGACCTCAGCTCTCACAAGGAAGCATGCCTAGAAGCCAGCTTTCAACCAGCTGCCTTCTTATGGCAGTGAGAACGCAGCAGTATTCTGAGTCAGGAGGTTCCACGATCACCACTCTCCTGCACCTGGACATACCCCCCAGGTCTGCATTGTTCCACTTGTGTCTCAGAAGCCTCTGACAAACGTCTATGGTGAAGATGTTGGAAACTCATTCTGCAGGCAGTGTGGAACTGTGAGGGACTGAGTGTGAGCTCAACTCTCAGAAGTAAGTTGCCTTTGGACAGGGCGTTCAGCTAGCTTCTCACCTATGGAACTTAGTATGTAGCACCAGTCTCAGACAGGAATTACTAGGAAATCGCTGGATTGAGCTTGGAGGCACTTGTCTTGTGTGCCGGGACATTCCGCTTACCTCTCACAACACTTCAGTCACGCATCGAGCCTAGGCCTGTCTGCAGCGAAGTGTACCTGCAGGCAGGATGTGGGAAGTACAGGCCATAAGCTCAACACTCAAAAGTGTGTACGCCTGGGAGGCAGATGTCTGCTATCCACTCGTACATGGGAGGTAGAAACTAGCTACACTCTGATAGCAGAAGGCCGTTGGAAATCGCTGTATTCAACTCAGATACGCGTGAGTTCAGGCCCAACGCTTCCACATGCTTTCCTCACCACGTCTCCCAGCACCTAACATAAGGATGTTAGCCTCCACGTCTACAGTCTGGCAGGATGCGGGAGGGGTCCTGCCCTGAGCTCTGCTCTCCAAAGGAAGCATGCCTGCAAGCTAGCTTTCCACTAGCTGAGTTGTTATGGCCGTGAAAAAGAAGCAGCATCGTAAGTCAGGACGTTCCGTCAATACCGCTCTACCACCCCCGGAGACACAAACATTGAAGACTGCACCTTGGCCCTTGCGTCCCACGAGCTTCCGACAAACAAGTCTAGTGAGGATATTCGTAACTCCATGTGCAGGCAGGGTGGACCTGGGAAGTACCGCGTGTCAGCTCACCTCACAGGAGGAAGTTCCCCAGAGAGATAGCTTTCAACAAGGTACTCGGGTTTGGAAGTTAGTATGCAGCTCCCTTCTGAGGGAGGAATTGCTCAGAAGTCGCTGGATTGAGCTAAGAGTCACTTGCCGCTCACAAAGCTTGCGTCCCGTATCGAACGAAATCCTTTGGAAGCGAAGCATACAGGCGGTCAACGTGGGGGCGGTACAAACCATAAGCTCAATCCAAAGGAGCGTGCATGCCTTGGAGGCAGCCGTCTGCTGGGCGCGAAACTGACAAGGCAGACACTTGGTTCTCACTTCGCTACTGTCCCGCATACAACGAAATGCTGTGGAAGCGGACCGTACAGGCAGTCAGGATGGCCGAGGCAGAGGCCATGAGCTCAACTCTCAAACTGTGTATGCTTTGCAGGCCGATGTCTGCTAGGCACTTATTCAGGGGAGCTAGAACCGAGCTACACTCAAACTGAACAAGGACGTTGGCAATCGCTCTATTGAACTCAGATACACGAGAGTGCGGGCCTGTCACTTCCACAAGAGTTTCACAAAACCCCTTCCGGCACCTAACGTAACTATGCTACGACCTCCGTCTACAGGCAGTCAGGATGCGGGAGGGTCCTGCCCTGACCTCAGCTCTCACAAGGAAGCATGCCTAGAAGCCAGCTTTCAACCAGCTGCCTTCTTATGGCAGTGAGAACGCAGCAGTATTCTGAGTCAGGAGGTTCCACGATCACCACTCTCCTGCACCTGGACATACCCCCCAGGTCTGCATTGTTCCACTTGTGTCTCAGAAGCCTCTGACAAACGTCTATGGTGAAGATGTTGGAAACTCATTCTGCAGGCAGTGTGGAACTGTGAGGGACTGAGTGTGAGCTCAACTCTCAGAAGTAAGTTGCCTTTGGACAGGGCGTTCAGCTAGCTTCTCACCTATGGAACTTAGTATGTAGCACCAGTCTCAGACAGGAATTACTAGGAAATCGCTGGATTGAGCTTGGAGGCACTTGTCTTGTGTGCCGGGACATTCCGCTTACCTCTCACAACACTTCAGTCACGCATCGAGCCTAGGCCTGTCTGCAGCGAAGTGTACCTGCAGGCAGGATGTGGGAAGTACAGGCCATAAGCTCAACACTCAAAAGTGTGTACGCCTGGGAGGCAGATGTCTGCTATCCACTCGTACATGGGAGGTAGAAACTAGCTACACTCTGATAGCAGAAGGCCGTTGGAAATCGCTGTATTCAACTCAGATACGCGTGAGTTCAGGCCCAACGCTTCCACATGCTTTCCTCACCACGTCTCCCAGCACCTAACATAAGGATGTTAGCCTCCACGTCTACAGTCTGGCAGGATGCGGGAGGGGTCCTGCCCTGAGCTCTGCTCTCCAAAGGAAGCATGCCTGCAAGCTAGCTTTCCACTAGCTGAGTTGTTATGGCCGTGAAAAAGAAGCAGCATCGTAAGTCAGGACGTTCCGTCAATACCGCTCTACCACCCCCGGAGACACAAACATTGAAGACTGCACCTTGGCCCTTGCGTCCCACGAGCTTCCGACAAACAAGTCTAGTGAGGATATTCGTAACTCCATGTGCAGGCAGGGTGGACCTGGGAAGTACCGCGTGTCAGCTCACCTCACAGGAGGAAGTTCCCCAGAGAGATAGCTTTCAACAAGGTACTCGGGTTTGGAAGTTAGTATGCAGCTCCCTTCTGAGGGAGGAATTGCTCAGAAGTCGCTGGATTGAGCTAAGAGTCACTTGCCGCTCACAAAGCTTGCGTCCCGTATCGAACGAAATCCTTTGGAAGCGAAGCATACAGGCGGTCAACGTGGGGGCGGTACAAACCATAAGCTCAATCCAAAGGAGCGTGCATGCCTTGGAGGCAGCCGTCTGCTGGGCGCGAAACTGACAAGGCAGACACTTGGTTCTCACTTCGCTACTGTCCCGCATACAACGAAATGCTGTGGAAGCGGACCGTACAGGCAGTCAGGATGGCCGAGGCAGAGGCCATGAGCTCAACTCTCAAACTGTGTATGCTTTGCAGGCCGATGTCTGCTAGGCACTTATTCAGGGGAGCTAGAACCGAGCTACACTCAAACTGAACAAGGACGTTGGCAATCGCTCTATTGAACTCAGATACACGAGAGTGCGGGCCTGTCACTTCCACAAGAGTTTCACAAAACCCCTTCCGGCACCTAACGTAACTATGCTACGACCTCCGTCTACAGGCAGTCAGGATGCGGGAGGGTCCTGCCCTGACCTCAGCTCTCACAAGGAAGCATGCCTAGAAGCCAGCTTTCAACCAGCTGCCTTCTTATGGCAGTGAGAACGCAGCAGTATTCTGAGTCAGGAGGTTCCACGATCACCACTCTCCTGCACCTGGACATACCCCCCAGGTCTGCATTGTTCCACTTGTGTCTCAGAAGCCTCTGACAAACGTCTATGGTGAAGATGTTGGAAACTCATTCTGCAGGCAGTGTGGAACTGTGAGGGACTGAGTGTGAGCTCAACTCTCAGAAGTAAGTTGCCTTTGGACAGGGCGTTCAGCTAGCTTCTCACCTATGGAACTTAGTATGTAGCACCAGTCTCAGACAGGAATTACTAGGAAATCGCTGGATTGAGCTTGGAGGCACTTGTCTTGTGTGCCGGGACATTCCGCTTACCTCTCACAACACTTCAGTCACGCATCGAGCCTAGGCCTGTCTGCAGCGAAGTGTACCTGCAGGCAGGATGTGGGAAGTACAGGCCATAAGCTCAACACTCAAAAGTGTGTACACCTGGGAGGCAGATGTCTGCTATCCACTCGTACATGGGAGGTAGAAACTAGCTACACTCTGATAGCAGAAGGCCGTTGGAAATCGCTGTATTCAACTCAGATACGCGTGAGTTCAGGCCCAACGCTTCCACATGCTTTCCTCACCACGTCTCCCAGCACCTAACATAAGGATGTTAGCCTCCACGTCTACAGTCTGGCAGGATGCGGGAGGGGTCCTGCCCTGAGCTCTGCTCTCCAAAGGAAGCATGCCTGCAAGCTAGCTTTCCACTAGCTGAGTTGTTATGGCCGTGAAAAAGAAGCAGCATCGTAAGTCAGGACGTTCCGTCAATACCGCTCTACCACCCCCGGAGACACAAACATTGAAGACTGCACCTTGGCCCTTGCGTCCCACGAGCTTCCGACAAACAAGTCTAGTGAGGATATTCGTAACTCCATGTGCAGGCAGGGTGGACCTGGGAAGTACCGCGTGTCAGCTCACCTCACAGGAGGAAGTTCCCCAGAGAGATAGCTTTCAACAAGGTACTCGGGTTTGGAAGTTAGTATGCAGCTCCCTTCTGAGGGAGGAATTGCTCAGAAGTCGCTGGATTGAGCTAAGAGTCACTTGCCGCTCACAAAGCTTGCGTCCCGTATCGAACGAAATCCTTTGGAAGCGAAGCATACAGGCGGTCAACGTGGGGGCGGTACAAACCATAAGCTCAATCCAAAGGAGCGTGCATGCCTTGGAGGCAGCCGTCTGCTGGGCGCGAAACTGACAAGGCAGACACTTGGTTCTCACTTCGCTACTGTCCCGCATACAACGAAATGCTGTGGAAGCGGACCGTACAGGCAGTCAGGATGGCCGAGGCAGAGGCCATGAGCTCAACTCTCAAACTGTGTATGCTTTGCAGGCCGATGTCTGCTAGGCACTTATTCAGGGGAGCTAGAACCGAGCTACACTCAAACTGAACAAGGACGTTGGCAATCGCTCTATTGAACTCAGATACACGAGAGTGCGGGCCTGTCACTTCCACAAGAGTTTCACAAAACCCCTTCCGGCACCTAACGTAACTATGCTACGACCTCCGTCTACAGGCAGTCAGGATGCGGGAGGGTCCTGCCCTGACCTCAGCTCTCACAAGGAAGCATGCCTAGAAGCCAGCTTTCAACCAGCTGCCTTCTTATGGCAGTGAGAACGCAGCAGTATTCTGAGTCAGGAGGTTCCACGATCACCACTCTCCTGCACCTGGACATACCCCCCAGGTCTGCATTGTTCCACTTGTGTCTCAGAAGCCTCTGACAAACGTCTATGGTGAAGATGTTGGAAACTCATTCTGCAGGCAGTGTGGAACTGTGAGGGACTGAGTGTGAGCTCAACTCTCAGAAGTAAGTTGCCTTTGGACAGGGCGTTCAGCTAGCTTCTCACCTATGGAACTTAGTATGTAGCACCAGTCTCAGACAGGAATTACTAGGAAATCGCTGGATTGAGCTTGGAGGCACTTGTCTTGTGTGCCGGGACATTCCGCTTACCTCTCACAACACTTCAGTCACGCATCGAGCCTAGGCCTGTCTGCAGCGAAGTGTACCTGCAGGCAGGATGTGGGAAGTACAGGCCATAAGCTCAACACTCAAAAGTGTGTACGCCTGGGAGGCAGATGTCTGCTATCCACTCGTACATGGGAGGTAGAAACTAGCTACACTCTGATAGCAGAAGGCCGTTGGAAATCGCTGTATTCAACTCAGATACGCGTGAGTTCAGGCCCAACGCTTCCACATGCTTTCCTCACCACGTCTCCCAGCACCTAACATAAGGATGTTAGCCTCCACGTCTACAGTCTGGCAGGATGCGGGAGGGGTCCTGCCCTGAGCTCTGCTCTCCAAAGGAAGCATGCCTGCAAGCTAGCTTTCCACTAGCTGAGTTGTTATGGCCGTGAAAAAGAAGCAGCATCGTAAGTCAGGACGTTCCGTCAATACCGCTCTACCACCCCCGGAGACACAAACATTGAAGACTGCACCTTGGCCCTTGCGTCCCACGAGCTTCCGACAAACAAGTCTAGTGAGGATATTCGTAACTCCATGTGCAGGCAGGGTGGACCTGGGAAGTACCGCGTGTCAGCTCACCTCACAGGAGGAAGTTCCCCAGAGAGATAGCTTTCAACAAGGTACTCGGGTTTGGAAGTTAGTATGCAGCTCCCTTCTGAGGGAGGAATTGCTCAGAAGTCGCTGGATTGAGCTAAGAGTCACTTGCCGCTCACAAAGCTTGCGTCCCGTATCGAACGAAATCCTTTGGAAGCGAAGCATACAGGCGGTCAACGTGGGGGCGGTACAAACCATAAGCTCAATCCAAAGGAGCGTGCATGCCTTGGAGGCAGCCGTCTGCTGGGCGCGAAACTGACAAGGCAGACACTTGGTTCTCACTTCGCTACTGTCCCGCATACAACGAAATGCTGTGGAAGCGGACCGTACAGGCAGTCAGGATGGCCGAGGCAGAGGCCATGAGCTCAACTCTCAAACTGTGTATGCTTTGCAGGCCGATGTCTGCTAGGCACTTATTCAGGGGAGCTAGAACCGAGCTACACTCAAACTGAACAAGGACGTTGGCAATCGCTCTATTGAACTCAGATACACGAGAGTGCGGGCCTGTCACTTCCACAAGAGTTTCACAAAACCCCTTCCGGCACCTAACGTAACTATGCTACGACCTCCGTCTACAGGCAGTCAGGATGCGGGAGGGTCCTGCCCTGACCTCAGCTCTCACAAGGAAGCATGCCTAGAAGCCAGCTTTCAACCAGCTGCCTTCTTATGGCAGTGAGAACGCAGCAGTATTCTGAGTCAGGAGGTTCCACGATCACCACTCTCCTGCACCTGGACATACCCCCCAGGTCTGCATTGTTCCACTTGTGTCTCAGAAGCCTCTGACAAACGTCTATGGTGAAGATGTTGGAAACTCATTCTGCAGGCAGTGTGGAACTGTGAGGGACTGAGTGTGAGCTCAACTCTCAGAAGTAAGTTGCCTTTGGACAGGGCGTTCAGCTAGCTTCTCACCTATGGAACTTAGTATGTAGCACCAGTCTCAGACAGGAATTACTAGGAAATCGCTGGATTGAGCTTGGAGGCACTTGTCTTGTGTGCCGGGACATTCCGCTTACCTCTCACAACACTTCAGTCACGCATCGAGCCTAGGCCTGTCTGCAGCGAAGTGTACCTGCAGGCAGGATGTGGGAAGTACAGGCCATAAGCTCAACACTCAAAAGTGTGTACGCCTGGGAGGCAGATGTCTGCTATCCACTCGTACATGGGAGGTAGAAACTAGCTACACTCTGATAGCAGAAGGCCGTTGGAAATCGCTGTATTCAACTCAGATACGCGTGAGTTCAGGCCCAACGCTTCCACATGCTTTCCTCACCACGTCTCCCAGCACCTAACATAAGGATGTTAGCCTCCACGTCTACAGTCTGGCAGGATGCGGGAGGGGTCCTGCCCTGAGCTCTGCTCTCCAAAGGAAGCATGCCTGCAAGCTAGCTTTCCACTAGCTGAGTTGTTATGGCCGTGAAAAAGAAGCAGCATCGTAAGTCAGGACGTTCCGTCAATACCGCTCTACCACCCCCGGAGACACAAACATTGAAGACTGCACCTTGGCCCTTGCGTCCCACGAGCTTCCGACAAACAAGTCTAGTGAGGATATTCGTAACTCCATGTGCAGGCAGGGTGGAACTGGGAAGTACCGCGTGTCAGCTCACCTCACAGGAGGAAGTTCCCCAGAGAGATAGCTTTCAACAAGGTACTCGGGTTTGGAAGTTAGTATGCAGCTCCCTTCTGAGGGAGGAATTGCTCAGAAGTCGCTGGATTGAGCTAAGAGTCACTTGCCGCTCACAAAGCTTGCGTCCCGTATCGAACGAAATCCTTTGGAAGCGAAGCATACAGGCGGTCAACGTGGGGGCGGTACAAACCATAAGCTCAATCCAAAGGAGCGTGCATGCCTTGGAGGCAGCCGTCTGCTGGGCGCGAAACTGACAAGGCAGACACTTGGTTCTCACTTCGCTACTGTCCCGCATACAACGAAATGCTGTGGAAGCGGACCGTACAGGCAGTCAGGATGGCCGAGGCAGAGGCCATGAGCTCAACTCTCAAACTGTGTATGCTTTGCAGGCCGATGTCTGCTAGGCACTTATTCAGGGGAGCTAGAACCGAGCTACACTCAAACTGAACAAGGACGTTGGCAATCGCTCTATTGAACTCAGATACACGAGAGTGCGGGCCTGTCACTTCCACAAGAGTTTCACAAAACCCCTTCCGGCACCTAACGTAACTATGCTACGACCTCCGTCTACAGGCAGTCAGGATGCGGGAGGGTCCTGCCCTGACCTCAGCTCTCACAAGGAAGCATGCCTAGAAGCCAGCTTTCAACCAGCTGCCTTCTTATGGCAGTGAGAACGCAGCAGTATTCTGAGTCAGGAGGTTCCACGATCACCACTCTCCTGCACCTGGACATACCCCCCAGGTCTGCATTGTTCCACTTGTGTCTCAGAAGCCTCTGACAAACGTCTATGGTGAAGATGTTGGAAACTCATTCTGCAGGCAGTGTGGAACTGTGAGGGACTGAGTGTGAGCTCAACTCTCAGAAGTAAGTTGCCTTTGGACAGGGCGTTCAGCTAGCTTCTCACCTATGGAACTTAGTATGTAGCACCAGTCTCAGACAGGAATTACTAGGAAATCGCTGGATTGAGCTTGGAGGCACTTGTCTTGTGTGCCGGGACATTCCGCTTACCTCTCACAACACTTCAGTCACGCATCGAGCCTAGGCCTGTCTGCAGCGAAGTGTACCTGCAGGCAGGATGTGGGAAGTACAGGCCATAAGCTCAACACTCAAAAGTGTGTACGCCTGGGAGGCAGATGTCTGCTATCCACTCGTACATGGGAGGTAGAAACTAGCTACACTCTGATAGCAGAAGGCCGTTGGAAATCGCTGTATTCAACTCAGATACGCGTGAGTTCAGGCCCAACGCTTCCACATGCTTTCCTCACCACGTCTCCCAGCACCTAACATAAGGATGTTAGCCTCCACGTCTACAGTCTGGCAGGATGCGGGAGGGGTCCTGCCCTGAGCTCTGCTCTCCAAAGGAAGCATGCCTGCAAGCTAGCTTTCCACTAGCTGAGTTGTTATGGCCGTGAAAAAGAAGCAGCATTGTAAGTCAGGACGTTCCGTCAATACCGCTCTACCACCCCCGGAGACACAAACATTGAAGACTGCACCTTGGCCCTTGCGTCCCACGAGCTTCCGACAAACAAGTCTAGTGAGGATATTCGTAACTCCATGTGCAGGCAGGGTGGAACTGGGAAGTACCGCGTGTCAGCTCACCTCACAGGAGGAAGTTCCCCAGAGAGATAGCTTTCAACAAGGTACTCGGGTTTGGAAGTTAGTATGCAGCTCCCTTCTGAGGGAGGAATTGCTCAGAAGTCGCTGGATTGAGCTAAGAGTCACTTGCCGCTCACAAAGCTTGCGTCCCGTATCGAACGAAATCCTTTGGAAGCGAAGCATACAGGCGGTCAACGTGGGGGCGGTACAAACCATAAGCTCAATCCAAAGGAGCGTGCATGCCTTGGAGGCAGCCGTCTGCTGGGCGCGAAACTGACAAGGCAGACACTTGGTTCTCACTTCGCTACTGTCCCGCATACAACGAAATGCTGTGGAAGCGGACCGTACAGGCAGTCAGGATGGCCGAGGCAGAGGCCATGAGCTCAACTCTCAAACTGTGTATGCTTTGCAGGCCGATGTCTGCTAGGCACTTATTCAGGGGAGCTAGAACCGAGCTACACTCAAACTGAACAAGGACGTTGGCAATCGCTCTATTGAACTCAGATACACGAGAGTGCGGGCCTGTCACTTCCACAAGAGTTTCACAAAACCCCTTCCGGCACCTAACGTAACTATGCTACGACCTCCGTCTACAGGCAGTCAGGATGCGGGAGGGTCCTGCCCTGACCTCAGCTCTCACAAGGAAGCATGCCTAGAAGCCAGCTTTCAACCAGCTGCCTTCTTATGGCAGTGAGAACGCAGCAGTATTCTGAGTCAGGAGGTTCCACGATCACCACTCTCCTGCACCTGGACATACCCCCCAGGTCTGCATTGTTCCACTTGTGTCTCAGAAGCCTCTGACAAACGTCTATGGTGAAGATGTTGGAAACTCATTCTGCAGGCAGTGTGGAACTGTGAGGGACTGAGTGTGAGCTCAACTCTCAGAAGTAAGTTGCCTTTGGACAGGGCGTTCAGCTAGCTTCTCACCTATGGAACTTAGTATGTAGCACCAGTCTCAGACAGGAATTACTAGGAAATCGCTGGATTGAGCTTGGAGGCACTTGTCTTGTGTGCCGGGACATTCCGCTTACCTCTCACAACACTTCAGTCACGCATCGAGCCTAGGCCTGTCTGCAGCGAAGTGTACCTGCAGGCAGGATGTGGGAAGTACAGGCCATAAGCTCAACACTCAAAAGTGTGTACGCCTGGGAGGCAGATGTCTGCTATCCACTCGTACATGGGAGGTAGAAACTAGCTACACTCTGATAGCAGAAGGCCGTTGGAAATCGCTGTATTCAACTCAGATACGCGTGAGTTCAGGCCCAACGCTTCCACATGCTTTCCTCACCACGTCTCCCAGCACCTAACATAAGGATGTTAGCCTCCACGTCTACAGTCTGGCAGGATGCGGGAGGGGTCCTGCCCTGAGCTCTGCTCTCCAAAGGAAGCATGCCTGCAAGCTAGCTTTCCACTAGCTGAGTTGTTATGGCCGTGAAAAAGAAGCAGCATTGTAAGTCAGGACGTTCCGTCAATACCGCTCTACCACCCCCGGAGACACAAACATTGAAGACTGCACCTTGGCCCTTGCGTCCCACGAGCTTCCGACAAACAAGTCTAGTGAGGATATTCGTAACTCCATGTGCAGGCAGGGTGGAACTGGGAAGTACCGCGTGTCAGCTCACCTCACAGGAGGAAGTTCCCCAGAGAGATAGCTTTCAACAAGGTACTCGGGTTTGGAAGTTAGTATGCAGCTCCCTTCTGAGGGAGGAATTGCTCAGAAGTCGCTGGATTGAGCTAAGAGTCACTTGCCGCTCACAAAGCTTGCGTCCCGTATCGAACGAAATCCTTTGGAAGCGAAGCATACAGGCGGTCAACGTGGGGGCGGTACAAACCATAAGCTCAATCCAAAGGAGCGTGCATGCCTTGGAGGCAGCCGTCTGCTGGGCGCGAAACTGACAAGGCAGACACTTGGTTCTCACTTCGCTACTGTCCCGCATACAACGAAATGCTGTGGAAGCGGACCGTACAGGCAGTCAGGATGGCCGAGGCAGAGGCCATGAGCTCAACTCTCAAACTGTGTATGCTTTGCAGGCCGATGTCTGCTAGGCACTTATTCAGGGGAGCTAGAACCGAGCTACACTCAAACTGAACAAGGACGTTGGCAATCGCTCTATTGAACTCAGATACACGAGAGTGCGGGCCTGTCACTTCCACAAGAGTTTCACAAAACCCCTTCCGGCACCTAACGTAACTATGCTACGACCTCCGTCTACAGGCAGTCAGGATGCGGGAGGGTCCTGCCCTGACCTCAGCTCTCACAAGGAAGCATGCCTAGAAGCCAGCTTTCAACCAGCTGCCTTCTTATGGCAGTGAGAACGCAGCAGTATTCTGAGTCAGGAGGTTCCACGATCACCACTCTCCTGCACCTGGACATACCCCCCAGGTCTGCATTGTTCCACTTGTGTCTCAGAAGCCTCTGACAAACGTCTATGGTGAAGATGTTGGAAACTCATTCTGCAGGCAGTGTGGAACTGTGAGGGACTGAGTGTGAGCTCAACTCTCAGAAGTAAGTTGCCTTTGGACAGGGCGTTCAGCTAGCTTCTCACCTATGGAACTTAGTATGTAGCACCAGTCTCAGACAGGAATTACTAGGAAATCGCTGGATTGAGCTTGGAGGCACTTGTCTTGTGTGCCGGGACATTCCGCTTACCTCTCACAACACTTCAGTCACGCATCGAGCCTAGGCCTGTCTGCAGCGAAGTGTACCTGCAGGCAGGATGTGGGAAGTACAGGCCATAAGCTCAACACTCAAAAGTGTGTACGCCTGGGAGGCAGATGTCTGCTATCCACTCGTACATGGGAGGTAGAAACTAGCTACACTCTGATAGCAGAAGGCCGTTGGAAATCGCTGTATTCAACTCAGATACGCGTGAGTTCAGGCCCAACGCTTCCACATGCTTTCCTCACCACGTCTCCCAGCACCTAACATAAGGATGTTAGCCTCCACGTCTACAGTCTGGCAGGATGCGGGAGGGGTCCTGCCCTGAGCTCTGCTCTCCAAAGGAAGCATGCCTGCAAGCTAGCTTTCCACTAGCTGAGTTGTTATGGCCGTGAAAAAGAAGCAGCATTGTAAGTCAGGACGTTCCGTCAATACCGCTCTACCACCCCCGGAGACACAAACATTGAAGACTGCACCTTGGCCCTTGCGTCCCACGAGCTTCCGACAAACAAGTCTAGTGAGGATATTCGTAACTCCATGTGCAGGCAGGGTGGAACTGGGAAGTACCGCGTGTCAGCTCACCTCACAGGAGGAAGTTCCCCAGAGAGATAGCTTTCAACAAGGTACTCGGGTTTGGAAGTTAGTATGCAGCTCCCTTCTGAGGGAGGAATTGCTCAGAAGTCGCTGGATTGAGCTAAGAGTCACTTGCCGCTCACAAAGCTTGCGTCCCGTATCGAACGAAATCCTTTGGAAGCGAAGCATACAGGCGGTCAACGTGGGGGCGGTACAAACCATAAGCTCAATCCAAAGGAGCGTGCATGCCTTGGAGGCAGCCGTCTGCTGGGCGCGAAACTGACAAGGCAGACACTTGGTTCTCACTTCGCTACTGTCCCGCATACAACGAAATGCTGTGGAAGCGGACCGTACAGGCAGTCAGGATGGCCGAGGCAGAGGCCATGAGCTCAACTCTCAAACTGTGTATGCTTTGCAGGCCGATGTCTGCTAGGCACTTATTCAGGGGAGCTAGAACCGAGCTACACTCAAACTGAACAAGGACGTTGGCAATCGCTCTATTGAACTCAGATACACGAGAGTGCGGGCCTGTCACTTCCACAAGAGTTTCACAAAACCCCTTCCGGCACCTAACGTAACTATGCTACGACCTCCGTCTACAGGCAGTCAGGATGCGGGAGGGTCCTGCCCTGACCTCAGCTCTCACAAGGAAGCATGCCTAGAAGCCAGCTTTCAACCAGCTGCCTTCTTATGGCAGTGAGAACGCAGCAGTATTCTGAGTCAGGAGGTTCCACGATCACCACTCTCCTGCACCTGGACATACCCCCCAGGTCTGCATTGTTCCACTTGTGTCTCAGAAGCCTCTGACAAACGTCTATGGTGAAGATGTTGGAAACTCATTCTGCAGGCAGTGTGGAACTGTGAGGGACTGAGTGTGAGCTCAACTCTCAGAAGTAAGTTGCCTTTGGACAGGGCGTTCAGCTAGCTTCTCACCTATGGAACTTAGTATGTAGCACCAGTCTCAGACAGGAATTACTAGGAAATCGCTGGATTGAGCTTGGAGGCACTTGTCTTGTGTGCCGGGACATTCCGCTTACCTCTCACAACACTTCAGTCACGCATCGAGCCTAGGCCTGTCTGCAGCGAAGTGTACCTGCAGGCAGGATGTGGGAAGTACAGGCCATAAGCTCAACACTCAAAAGTGTGTACGCCTGGGAGGCAGATGTCTGCTATCCACTCGTACATGGGAGGTAGAAACTAGCTACACTCTGATAGCAGAAGGCCGTTGGAAATCGCTGTATTCAACTCAGATACGCGTGAGTTCAGGCCCAACGCTTCCACATGCTTTCCTCACCACGTCTCCCAGCACCTAACATAAGGATGTTAGCCTCCACGTCTACAGTCTGGCAGGATGCGGGAGGGGTCCTGCCCTGAGCTCTGCTCTCCAAAGGAAGCATGCCTGCAAGCTAGCTTTCCACTAGCTGAGTTGTTATGGCCGTGAAAAAGAAGCAGCATTGTAAGTCAGGACGTTCCGTCAATACCGCTCTACCACCCCCGGAGACACAAACATTGAAGACTGCACCTTGGCCCTTGCGTCCCACGAGCTTCCGACAAACAAGTCTAGTGAGGATATTCGTAACTCCATGTGCAGGCAGGGTGGAACTGGGAAGTACCGCGTGTCAGCTCACCTCACAGGAGGAAGTTCCCCAGAGAGATAGCTTTCAACAAGGTACTCGGGTTTGGAAGTTAGTATGCAGCTCCCTTCTGAGGGAGGAATTGCTCAGAAGTCGCTGGATTGAGCTAAGAGTCACTTGCCGCTCACAAAGCTTGCGTCCCGTATCGAACGAAATCCTTTGGAAGCGAAGCATACAGGCGGTCAACGTGGGGGCGGTACAAACCATAAGCTCAATCCAAAGGAGCGTGCATGCCTTGGAGGCAGCCGTCTGCTGGGCGCGAAACTGACAAGGCAGACACTTGGTTCTCACTTCGCTACTGTCCCGCATACAACGAAATGCTGTGGAAGCGGACCGTACAGGCAGTCAGGATGGCCGAGGCAGAGGCCATGAGCTCAACTCTCAAACTGTGTATGCTTTGCAGGCCGATGTCTGCTAGGCACTTATTCAGGGGAGCTAGAACCGAGCTACACTCAAACTGAACAAGGACGTTGGCAATCGCTCTATTGAACTCAGATACACGAGAGTGCGGGCCTGTCACTTCCACAAGAGTTTCACAAAACCCCTTCCGGCACCTAACGTAACTATGCTACGACCTCCGTCTACAGGCAGTCAGGATGCGGGAGGGTCCTGCCCTGACCTCAGCTCTCACAAGGAAGCATGCCTAGAAGCCAGCTTTCAACCAGCTGCCTTCTTATGGCAGTGAGAACGCAGCAGTATTCTGAGTCAGGAGGTTCCACGATCACCACTCTCCTGCACCTGGACATACCCCCCAGGTCTGCATTGTTCCACTTGTGTCTCAGAAGCCTCTGACAAACGTCTATGGTGAAGATGTTGGAAACTCATTCTGCAGGCAGTGTGGAACTGTGAGGGACTGAGTGTGAGCTCAACTCTCAGAAGTAAGTTGCCTTTGGACAGGGCGTTCAGCTAGCTTCTCACCTATGGAACTTAGTATGTAGCACCAGTCTCAGACAGGAATTACTAGGAAATCGCTGGATTGAGCTTGGAGGCACTTGTCTTGTGTGCCGGGACATTCCGCTTACCTCTCACAACACTTCAGTCACGCATCGAGCCTAGGCCTGTCTGCAGCGAAGTGTACCTGCAGGCAGGATGTGGGAAGTACAGGCCATAAGCTCAACACTCAAAAGTGTGTACGCCTGGGAGGCAGATGTCCGCTATCCACTCCTACATGGGAGGTAGAAACTAGCTACACTCTGATAGCAGAAGGCCGTTGGAAATCGCTGTATTCAACTCAGATACGCGTGAGTTCAGGCCCAACGCTTCCACATGCTTTCCTCACCACGTCTCCCAGCACCTAACATAAGGATGTTAGCCTCCACGTCTACAGTCTGGCAGGATGCGGGAGGGGTCCTGCCCTGAGCTCTGCTCTCCAAAGGAAGCATGCCTGCAAGCTAGCTTTCCACTAGCTGAGTTGTTATGGCCGTGAAAAAGAAGCAGCATTGTAAGTCAGGACGTTCCGTCAATACCGCTCTACCACCCCCGGAGACACAAACATTGAAGACTGCACCTTGGCCCTTGCGTCCCACGAGCTTCCGACAAACAAGTCTAGTGAGGATATTCGTAACTCCATGTGCAGGCAGGGTGGAACTGGGAAGTACCGCGTGTCAGCTCACCTCACAGGAGGAAGTTCCCCAGAGAGATAGCTTTCAACAAGGTACTCGGGTTTGGAAGTTAGTATGCAGCTCCCTTCTGAGGGAGGAATTGCTCAGAAGTCGCTGGATTGAGCTAAGAGTCACTTGCCGCTCACAAAGCTTGCGTCCCGTATCGAACGAAATCCTTTGGAAGCGAAGCATACAGGCGGTCAACGTGGGGGCGGTACAAACCATAAGCTCAATCCAAAGGAGCGTGCATGCCTTGGAGGCAGCCGTCTGCTGGGCGCGAAACTGACAAGGCAGACACTTGGTTCTCACTTCGCTACTGTCCCGCATACAACGAAATGCTGTGGAAGCGGACCGTACAGGCAGTCAGGATGGCCGAGGCAGAGGCCATGAGCTCAACTCTCAAACTGTGTATGCTTTGCAGGCCGATGTCTGCTAGGCACTTATTCAGGGGAGCTAGAACCGAGCTACACTCAAACTGAACAAGGACGTTGGCAATCGCTCTATTGAACTCAGATACACGAGAGTGCGGGCCTGTCACTTCCACAAGAGTTTCACAAAACCCCTTCCGGCACCTAACGTAACTATGCTACGACCTCCGTCTACAGGCAGTCAGGATGCGGGAGGGTCCTGCCCTGACCTCAGCTCTCACAAGGAAGCATGCCTAGAAGCCAGCTTTCAACCAGCTGCCTTCTTATGGCAGTGAGAACGCAGCAGTATTCTGAGTCAGGAGGTTCCACGATCACCACTCTCCTGCACCTGGACATACCCCCCAGGTCTGCATTGTTCCACTTGTGTCTCAGAAGCCTCTGACAAACGTCTATGGTGAAGATGTTGGAAACTCATTCTGCAGGCAGTGTGGAACTGTGAGGGACTGAGTGTGAGCTCAACTCTCAGAAGTAAGTTGCCTTTGGACAGGGCGTTCAGCTAGCTTCTCACCTATGGAACTTAGTATGTAGCACCAGTCTCAGACAGGAATTACTAGGAAATCGCTGGATTGAGCTTGGAGGCACTTGTCTTGTGTGCCGGGACATTCCGCTTACCTCTCACAACACTTCAGTCACGCATCGAGCCTAGGCCTGTCTGCAGCGAAGTGTACCTGCAGGCAGGATGTGGGAAGTACAGGCCATAAGCTCAACACTCAAAAGTGTGTACGCCTGGGAGGCAGATGTCCGCTATCCACTCGTACATGGGAGGTAGAAACTAGCTACACTCTGATAGCAGAAGGCCGTTGGAAATCGCTGTATTCAACTCAGATACGCGTGAGTTCAGGCCCAACGCTTCCACATGCTTTCCTCACCACGTCTCCCAGCACCTAACATAAGGATGTTAGCCTCCACGTCTACAGTCTGGCAGGATGCGGGAGGGGTCCTGCCCTGAGCTCTGCTCTCCAAAGGAAGCATGCCTGCAAGCTAGCTTTCCACTAGCTGAGTTGTTATGGCCGTGAAAAAGAAGCAGCATTGTAAGTCAGGACGTTCCGTCAATACCGCTCTACCACCCCCGGAGACACAAACATTGAAGACTGCACCTTGGCCCTTGCGTCCCACGAGCTTCCGACAAACAAGTCTAGTGAGGATATTCGTAACTCCATGTGCAGGCAGGGTGGAACTGGGAAGTACCGCGTGTCAGCTCACCTCACAGGAGGAAGTTCCCCAGAGAGATAGCTTTCAACAAGGTACTCGGGTTTGGAAGTTAGTATGCAGCTCCCTTCTGAGGGAGGAATTGCTCAGAAGTCGCTGGATTGAGCTAAGAGTCACTTGCCGCTCACAAAGCTTGCGTCCCGTATCGAACGAAATCCTTTGGAAGCGAAGCATACAGGCGGTCAACGTGGGGGCGGTACAAACCATAAGCTCAATCCAAAGGAGCGTGCATGCCTTGGAGGCAGCCGTCTGCTGGGCGCGAAACTGACAAGGCAGACACTTGGTTCTCACTTCGCTACTGTCCCGCATACAACGAAATGCTGTGGAAGCGGACCGTACAGGCAGTCAGGATGGCCGAGGCAGAGGCCATGAGCTCAACTCTCAAACTGTGTATGCTTTGCAGGCCGATGTCTGCTAGGCACTTATTCAGGGGAGCTAGAACCGAGCTACACTCAAACTGAACAAGGACGTTGGCAATCGCTCTATTGAACTCAGATACACGAGAGTGCGGGCCTGTCACTTCCACAAGAGTTTCACAAAACCCCTTCCGGCACCTAACGTAACTATGCTACGACCTCCGTCTACAGGCAGTCAGGATGCGGGAGGGTCCTGCCCTGACCTCAGCTCTCACAAGGAAGCATGCCTAGAAGCCAGCTTTCAACCAGCTGCCTTCTTATGGCAGTGAGAACGCAGCAGTATTCTGAGTCAGGAGGTTCCACGATCACCACTCTCCTGCACCTGGACATACCCCCCAGGTCTGCATTGTTCCACTTGTGTCTCAGAAGCCTCTGACAAACGTCTATGGTGAAGATGTTGGAAACTCATTCTGCAGGCAGTGTGGAACTGTGAGGGACTGAGTGTGAGCTCAACTCTCAGAAGTAAGTTGCCTTTGGACAGGGCGTTCAGCTAGCTTCTCACCTATGGAACTTAGTATGTAGCACCAGTCTCAGACAGGAATTACTAGGAAATCGCTGGATTGAGCTTGGAGGCACTTGTCTTGTGTGCCGGGACATTCCGCTTACCTCTCACAACACTTCAGTCACGCATCGAGCCTAGGCCTGTCTGCAGCGAAGTGTACCTGCAGGCAGGATGTGGGAAGTACAGGCCATAAGCTCAACACTCAAAAGTGTGTACGCCTGGGAGGCAGATGTCTGCTATCCACTCGTACATGGGAGGTAGAAACTAGCTACACTCTGATAGCAGAAGGCCGTTGGAAATCGCTGTATTCAACTCAGATACGCGTGAGTTCAGGCCCAACGCTTCCACATGCTTTCCTCACCACGTCTCCCAGCACCTAACATAAGGATGTTAGCCTCCACGTCTACAGTCTGGCAGGATGCGGGAGGGGTCCTGCCCTGAGCTCTGCTCTCCAAAGGAAGCATGCCTGCAAGCTAGCTTTCCACTAGCTGAGTTGTTATGGCCGTGAAAAAGAAGCAGCATTGTAAGTCAGGACGTTCCGTCAATACCGCTCTACCACCCCCGGAGACACAAACATTGAAGACTGCACCTTGGCCCTTGCGTCCCACGAGCTTCCGACAAACAAGTCTAGTGAGGATATTCGTAACTCCATGTGCAGGCAGGGTGGAACTGGGAAGTACCGCGTGTCAGCTCACCTCACAGGAGGAAGTTCCCCAGAGAGATAGCTTTCAACAAGGTACTCGGGTTTGGAAGTTAGTATGCAGCTCCCTTCTGAGGGAGGAATTGCTCAGAAGTCGCTGGATTGAGCTAAGAGTCACTTGCCGCTCACAAAGCTTGCGTCCCGTATCGAACGAAATCCTTTGGAAGCGAAGCATACAGGCGGTCAACGTGGGGGCGGTACAAACCATAAGCTCAATCCAAAGGAGCGTGCATGCCTTGGAGGCAGCCGTCTGCTGGGCGCGAAACTGACAAGGCAGACACTTGGTTCTCACTTCGCTACTGTCCCGCATACAACGAAATGCTGTGGAAGCGGACCGTACAGGCAGTCAGGATGGCCGAGGCAGAGGCCATGAGCTCAACTCTCAAACTGTGTATGCTTTGCAGGCCGATGTCTGCTAGGCACTTATTCAGGGGAGCTAGAACCGAGCTACACTCAAACTGAACAAGGACGTTGGCAATCGCTCTATTGAACTCAGATACACGAGAGTGCGGGCCTGTCACTTCCACAAGAGTTTCACAAAACCCCTTCCGGCACCTAACGTAACTATGCTACGACCTCCGTCTACAGGCAGTCAGGATGCGGGAGGGTCCTGCCCTGACCTCAGCTCTCACAAGGAAGCATGCCTAGAAGCCAGCTTTCAACCAGCTGCCTTCTTATGGCAGTGAGAACGCAGCAGTATTCTGAGTCAGGAGGTTCCACGATCACCACTCTCCTGCACCTGGACATACCCCCCAGGTCTGCATTGTTCCACTTGTGTCTCAGAAGCCTCTGACAAACGTCTATGGTGAAGATGTTGGAAACTCATTCTGCAGGCAGTGTGGAACTGTGAGGGACTGAGTGTGAGCTCAACTCTCAGAAGTAAGTTGCCTTTGGACAGGGCGTTCAGCTAGCTTCTCACCTATGGAACTTAGTATGTAGCACCAGTCTCAGACAGGAATTACTAGGAAATCGCTGGATTGAGCTTGGAGGCACTTGTCTTGTGTGCCGGGACATTCCGCTTACCTCTCACAACACTTCAGTCACGCATCGAGCCTAGGCCTGTCTGCAGCGAAGTGTACCTGCAGGCAGGATGTGGGAAGTACAGGCCATAAGCTCAACACTCAAAAGTGTGTACGCCTGGGAGGCAGATGTCCGCTATCCACTCGTACATGGGAGGTAGAAACTAGCTACACTCTGATAGCAGAAGGCCGTTGGAAATCGCTGTATTCAACTCAGATACGCGTGAGTTCAGGCCCAACGCTTCCACATGCTTTCCTCACCACGTCTCCCAGCACCTAACATAAGGATGTTAGCCTCCACGTCTACAGTCTGGCAGGATGCGGGAGGGGTCCTGCCCTGAGCTCTGCTCTCCAAAGGAAGCATGCCTGCAAGCTAGCTTTCCACTAGCTGAGTTGTTATGGCCGTGAAAAAGAAGCAGCATTGTAAGTCAGGACGTTCCGTCAATACCGCTCTACCACCCCCGGAGACACAAACATTGAAGACTGCACCTTGGCCCTTGCGTCCCACGAGCTTCCGACAAACAAGTCTAGTGAGGATATTCGTAACTCCATGTGCAGGCAGGGTGGAACTGGGAAGTACCGCGTGTCAGCTCACCTCACAGGAGGAAGTTCCCCAGAGAGATAGCTTTCAACAAGGTACTCGGGTTTGGAAGTTAGTATGCAGCTCCCTTCTGAGGGAGGAATTGCTCAGAAGTCGCTGGATTGAGCTAAGAGTCACTTGCCGCTCACAAAGCTTGCGTCCCGTATCGAACGAAATCCTTTGGAAGCGAAGCATACAGGCGGTCAACGTGGGGGCGGTACAAACCATAAGCTCAATCCAAAGGAGCGTGCATGCCTTGGAGGCAGCCGTCTGCTGGGCGCGAAACTGACAAGGCAGACACTTGGTTCTCACTTCGCTACTGTCCCGCATACAACGAAATGCTGTGGAAGCGGACCGTACAGGCAGTCAGGATGGCCGAGGCAGAGGCCATGAGCTCAACTCTCAAACTGTGTATGCTTTGCAGGCCGATGTCTGCTAGGCACTTATTCAGGGGAGCTAGAACCGAGCTACACTCAAACTGAACAAGGACGTTGGCAATCGCTCTATTGAACTCAGATACACGAGAGTGCGGGCCTGTCACTTCCACAAGAGTTTCACAAAACCCCTTCCGGCACCTAACGTAACTATGCTACGACCTCCGTCTACAGGCAGTCAGGATGCGGGAGGGTCCTGCTCTGACCTCAGCTCTCACAAGGAAGCATGCCTAGAAGCCAGCTTTCAACCAGCTGCCTTCTTATGGCAGTGAGAACGCAGCAGTATTCTGAGTCAGGAGGTTCCACGATTACCACTCTCCTGCACCTGGACATACCCCCCAGGTCTGCATTGTTCCACTTGTGTCTCAGAAGCCTCTGACAAACGTCTATGGTGAAGATGTTGGAAACTCATTCTGCAGGCAGTGTGGAACTGTGAGGGACTGAGTGTGAGCTCAACTCTCAGAAGTAAGTTGCCTTTGGACAGGGCGTTCAGCTAGCTTCTCACCTATGGAACTTAGTATGTAGCACCAGTCTCAGACAGGAATTACTAGGAAATCGCTGGATTGAGCTTGGAGGCACTTGTCTTGTGTGCCGGGACATTCCGCTTACCTCTCACAACACTTCAGTCACGCATCGAGCCTAGGCCTGTCTGCAGCGAAGTGTACCTGCAGGCAGGATGTGGGAAGTACAGGCCATAAGCTCAACACTCAAAAGTGTGTACGCCTGGGAGGCAGATGTCCGCTATCCACTCGTACATGGGAGGTAGAAACTAGCTACACTCTGATAGCAGAAGGCCGTTGGAAATCGCTGTATTCAACTCAGATACGCGTGAGTTCAGGCCCAACGCTTCCACATGCTTTCCTCACCACGTCTCCCAGCACCTAACATAAGGATGTTAGCCTCCACGTCTACAGTCTGGCAGGATGCGGGAGGGGTCCTGCCCTGAGCTCTGCTCTCCAAAGGAAGCATGCCTGCAAGCTAGCTTTCCACTAGCTGAGTTGTTATGGCCGTGAAAAAGAAGCAGCATTGTAAGTCAGGACGTTCCGTCAATACCGCTCTACCACCCCCGGAGACACAAACATTGAAGACTGCACCTTGGCCCTTGCGTCCCACGAGCTTCCGACAAACAAGTCTAGTGAGGATATTCGTAACTCCATGTGCAGGCAGGGTGGACCTGGGAAGTACCGCGTGTCAGCTCACCTCACAGGAGGAAGTTCCCCAGAGAGATAGCTTTCAACAAGGTACTCGGGTTTGGAAGTTAGTATGCAGCTCCCTTCTGAGGGAGGAATTGCTCAGAAGTCGCTGGATTGAGCTAAGAGTCACTTGCCGCTCACAAAGCTTGCGTCCCGTATCGAACGAAATCCTTTGGAAGCGAAGCATACAGGCGGTCAACGTGGGGGCGGTACAAACCATAAGCTCAATCCAAAGGAGCGTGCATGCCTTGGAGGCAGCCGTCTGCTGGGCGCGAAACTGACAAGGCAGACACTTGGTTCTCACTTCGCTACTGTCCCGCATACAACGAAATGCTGTGGAAGCGGACCGTACAGGCAGTCAGGATGGCCGAGGCAGAGGCCATGAGCTCAACTCTCAAACTGTGTATGCTTTGCAGGCCGATGTCTGCTAGGCACTTATTCAGGGGAGCTAGAACCGAGCTACACTCAAACTGAACAAGGACGTTGGCAATCGCTCTATTGAACTCAGATACACGAGAGTGCGGGCCTGTCACTTCCACAAGAGTTTCACAAAACCCCTTCCGGCACCTAACGTAACTATGCTACGACCTCCGTCTACAGGCAGTCAGGATGCGGGAGGGTCCTGCCCTGACCTCAGCTCTCACAAGGAAGCATGCCTAGAAGCCAGCTTTCAACCAGCTGCCTTCTTATGGCAGTGAGAACGCAGCAGTATTCTGAGTCAGGAGGTTCCACGATCACCACTCTCCTGCACCTGGACATACCCCCCAGGTCTGCATTGTTCCACTTGTGTCTCAGAAGCCTCTGACAAACGTCTATGGTGAAGATGTTGGAAACTCATTCTGCAGGCAGTGTGGAACTGTGAGGGACTGAGTGTGAGCTCAACTCTCAGAAGTAAGTTGCCTTTGGACAGGGCGTTCAGCTAGCTTCTCACCTATGGAACTTAGTATGTAGCACCAGTCTCAGACAGGAATTACTAGGAAATCGCTGGATTGAGCTTGGAGGCACTTGTCTTGTGTGCCGGGACATTCCGCTTACCTCTCACAACACTTCAGTCACGCATCGAGCCTAGGCCTGTCTGCAGCGAAGTGTACCTGCAGGCAGGATGTGGGAAGTACAGGCCATAAGCTCAACACTCAAAAGTGTGTACGCCTGGGAGGCAGATGCCTGCTATCCACTCGTACATGGGAGGTAGAAACTAGCTACACTCTGATAGCAGAAGGCCGTTGGAAATCGCTGTATTCAACTCAGATACGCGTGAGTTCAGGCCCAACGCTTCCACATGCTTTCCTCACCACGTCTCCCAGCACCTAACATAAGGATGTTAGCCTCCACGTCTACAGTCTGGCAGGATGCGGGAGGGGTCCTGCCCTGAGCTCTGCTCTCCAAAGGAAGCATGCCTGCAAGCTAGCTTTCCACTAGCTGAGTTGTTATGGCCGTGAAAAAGAAGCAGCATTGTAAGTCAGGACGTTCCGTCAATACCGCTCTACCACCCCCGGAGACACAAACATTGAAGACTGCACCTTGGCCCTTGCGTCCCACGAGCTTCCGACAAACAAGTCTAGTGAGGATATTCGTAACTCCATGTGCAGGCAGGGTGGAACTGGGAAGTACCGCGTGTCAGCTCACCTCACAGGAGGAAGTTCCCCAGAGAGATAGCTTTCAACAAGGTACTCGGGTTTGGAAGTTAGTATGCAGCTCCCTTCTGAGGGAGGAATTGCTCAGAAGTCGCTGGATTGAGCTAAGAGTCACTTGCCGCTCACAAAGCTTGCGTCCCGTATCGAACGAAATCCTTTGGAAGCGAAGCATACAGGCGGTCAACGTGGGGGCGGTACAAACCATAAGCTCAATCCAAAGGAGCGTGCATGCCTTGGAGGCAGCCGTCTGCTGGGCGCGAAACTGACAAGGCAGACACTTGGTTCTCACTTCGCTACTGTCCCGCATACAACGAAATGCTGTGGAAGCGGACCGTACAGGCAGTCAGGATGGCCGAGGCAGAGGCCATGAGCTCAACTCTCAAACTGTGTATGCTTTGCAGGCCGATGTCTGCTAGGCACTTATTCAGGGGAGCTAGAACCGAGCTACACTCAAACTGAACAAGGACGTTGGCAATCGCTCTATTGAACTCAGATACACGAGAGTGCGGGCCTGTCACTTCCACAAGAGTTTCACAAAACCCCTTCCGGCACCTAACGTAACTATGCTACGACCTCCGTCTACAGGCAGTCAGGATGCGGGAGGGTCCTGCCCTGACCTCAGCTCTCACAAGGAAGCATGCCTAGAAGCCAGCTTTCAACCAGCTGCCTTCTTATGGCAGTGAGAACGCAGCAGTATTCTGAGTCAGGAGGTTCCACGATCACCACTCTCCTGCACCTGGACATACCCCCCAGGTCTGCATTGTTCCACTTGTGTCTCAGAAGCCTCTGACAAACGTCTATGGTGAAGATGTTGGAAACTCATTCTGCAGGCAGTGTGGAACTGTGAGGGACTGAGTGTGAGCTCAACTCTCAGAAGTAAGTTGCCTTTGGACAGGGCGTTCAGCTAGCTTCTCACCTATGGAACTTAGTATGTAGCACCAGTCTCAGACAGGAATTACTAGGAAATCGCTGGATTGAGCTTGGAGGCACTTGTCTTGTGTGCCGGGACATTCCGCTTACCTCTCACAACACTTCAGTCACGCATCGAGCCTAGGCCTGTCTGCAGCGAAGTGTACCTGCAGGCAGGATGTGGGAAGTACAGGCCATAAGCTCAACACTCAAAAGTGTGTACGCCTGGGAGGCAGATGTCCGCTATCCACTCGTACATGGGAGGTAGAAACTAGCTACACTCTGATAGCAGAAGGCCGTTGGAAATCGCTGTATTCAACTCAGATACGCGTGAGTTCAGGCCCAACGCTTCCACATGCTTTCCTCACCACGTCTCCCAGCACCTAACATAAGGATGTTAGCCTCCACGTCTACAGTCTGGCAGGATGCGGGAGGGGTCCTGCCCTGAGCTCTGCTCTCCAAAGGAAGCATGCCTGCAAGCTAGCTTTCCACTAGCTGAGTTGTTATGGCCGTGAAAAAGAAGCAGCATCGTAAGTCAGGACGTTCCGTCAATACCGCTCTACCACCCCCGGAGACACAAACATTGAAGACTGCACCTTGGCCCTTGCGTCCCACGAGCTTCCGACAAACAAGTCTAGTGAGGATATTCGTAACTCCATGTGCAGGCAGGGTGGAACTGGGAAGTACCGCGTGTCAGCTCACCTCACAGGAGGAAGTTCCCCAGAGAGATAGCTTTCAACAAGGTACTCGGGTTTGGAAGTTAGTATGCAGCTCCCTTCTGAGGGAGGAATTGCTCAGAAGTCGCTGGATTGAGCTAAGAGTCACTTGCCGCTCACAAAGCTTGCGTCCCGTATCGAACGAAATCCTTTGGAAGCGAAGCATACAGGCGGTCAACGTGGGGGCGGTACAAACCATAAGCTCAATCCAAAGGAGCGTGCATGCCTTGGAGGCAGCCGTCTGCTGGGCGCGAAACTGACAAGGCAGACACTTGGTTCTCACTTCGCTACTGTCCCGCATACAACGAAATGCTGTGGAAGCGGACCGTACAGGCAGTCAGGATGGCCGAGGCAGAGGCCATGAGCTCAACTCTCAAACTGTGTATGCTTTGCAGGCCGATGTCTGCTAGGCACTTATTCAGGGGAGCTAGAACCGAGCTACACTCAAACTGAACAAGGACGTTGGCAATCGCTCTATTGAACTCAGATACACGAGAGTGCGGGCCTGTCACTTCCACAAGAGTTTCACAAAACCCCTTCCGGCACCTAACGTAACTATGCTACGACCTCCGTCTACAGGCAGTCAGGATGCGGGAGGGTCCTGCCCTGACCTCAGCTCTCACAAGGAAGCATGCCTAGAAGCCAGCTTTCAACCAGCTGCCTTCTTATGGCAGTGAGAACGCAGCAGTATTCTGAGTCAGGAGGTTCCACGATCACCACTCTCCTGCACCTGGACATACCCCCCAGGTCTGCATTGTTCCACTTGTGTCTCAGAAGCCTCTGACAAACGTCTATGGTGAAGATGTTGGAAACTCATTCTGCAGGCAGTGTGGAACTGTGAGGGACTGAGTGTGAGCTCAACTCTCAGAAGTAAGTTGCCTTTGGACAGGGCGTTCAGCTAGCTTCTCACCTATGGAACTTAGTATGTAGCACCAGTCTCAGACAGGAATTACTAGGAAATCGCTGGATTGAGCTTGGAGGCACTTGTCTTGTGTGCCGGGACGTTCCGCTTACCTCTCACAACACTTCAGTCACGCATCGAGCCTAGGCCTGTCTGCAGCGAAGTGTACCTGCAGGCAGGATGTGGGAAGTACAGGCCATAAGCTCAACACTCAAAAGTGTGTACGCCTGGGAGGCAGATGCCTGCTATCCACTCGTACATGGGAGGTAGAAACTAGCTACACTCTGATAGCAGAAGGCCGTTGGAAATCGCTGTATTCAACTCAGATACGCGTGAGTTCAGGCCCAACGCTTCCACATGCTTTCCTCACCACGTCTCCCAGCACCTAACATAAGGATGTTAGCCTCCACGTCTACAGTCTGGCAGGATGCGGGAGGGGTCCTGCCCTGAGCTCTGCTCTCCAAAGGAAGCATGCCTGCAAGCTAGCTTTCCACTAGCTGAGTTGTTATGGCCGTGAAAAAGAAGCAGCATTGTAAGTCAGGACGTTCCGTCAATACCGCTCTACCACCCCCGGAGACACAAACATTGAAGACTGCACCTTGGCCCTTGCGTCCCACGAGCTTCCGACAAACAAGTCTAGTGAGGATATTCGTAACTCCATGTGCAGGCAGGGTGGACCTGGGAAGTACCGCGTGTCAGCTCACCTCACAGGAGGAAGTTCCCCAGAGAGATAGCTTTCAACAAGGTACTCGGGTTTGGAAGTTAGTATGCAGCTCCCTTCTGAGGGAGGAATTGCTCAGAAGTCGCTGGATTGAGCTAAGAGTCACTTGCCGCTCACAAAGCTTGCGTCCCGTATCGAACGAAATCCTTTGGAAGCGAAGCATACAGGCGGTCAACGTGGGGGCGGTACAAACCATAAGCTCAATCCAAAGGAGCGTGCATGCCTTGGAGGCAGCCGTCTGCTGGGCGCGAAACTGACAAGGCAGACACTTGGTTCTCACTTCGCTACTGTCCCGCATACAACGAAATGCTGTGGAAGCGGACCGTACAGGCAGTCAGGATGGCCGAGGCAGAGGCCATGAGCTCAACTCTCAAACTGTGTATGCTTTGCAGGCCGATGTCTGCTAGGCACTTATTCAGGGGAGCTAGAACCGAGCTACACTCAAACTGAACAAGGACGTTGGCAATCGCTCTATTGAACTCAGATACACGAGAGTGCGGGCCTGTCACTTCCACAAGAGTTTCACAAAACCCCTTCCGGCACCTAACGTAACTATGCTACGACCTCCGTCTACAGGCAGTCAGGATGCGGGAGGGTCCTGCCCTGACCTCAGCTCTCACAAGGAAGCATGCCTAGAAGCCAGCTTTCAACCAGCTGCCTTCTTATGGCAGTGAGAACGCAGCAGTATTCTGAGTCAGGAGGTTCCACGATCACCACTCTCCTGCACCTGGACATACCCCCCAGGTCTGCATTGTTCCACTTGTGTCTCAGAAGCCTCTGACAAACGTCTATGGTGAAGATGTTGGAAACTCATTCTGCAGGCAGTGTGGAACTGTGAGGGACTGAGTGTGAGCTCAACTCTCAGAAGTAAGTTGCCTTTGGACAGGGCGTTCAGCTAGCTTCTCACCTATGGAACTTAGTATGTAGCACCAGTCTCAGACAGGAATTACTAGGAAATCGCTGGATTGAGCTTGGAGGCACTTGTCTTGTGTGCCGGGACGTTCCGCTTACCTCTCACAACACTTCAGTCACGCATCGAGCCTAGGCCTGTCTGCAGCGAAGTGTACCTGCAGGCAGGATGTGGGAAGTACAGGCCATAAGCTCAACACTCAAAAGTGTGTACGCCTGGGAGGCAGATGTCCGCTATCCACTCGTACATGGGAGGTAGAAACTAGCTACACTCTGATAGCAGAAGGCCGTTGGAAATCGCTGTATTCAACTCAGATACGCGTGAGTTCAGGCCCAACGCTTCCACATGCTTTCCTCACCACGTCTCCCAGCACCTAACATAAGGATGTTAGCCTCCACGTCTACAGTCTGGCAGGATGCGGGAGGGGTCCTGCCCTGAGCTCTGCTCTCCAAAGGAAGCATGCCTGCAAGCTAGCTTTCCACTAGCTGAGTTGTTATGGCCGTGAAAAAGAAGCAGCATCGTAAGTCAGGACGTTCCGTCAATACCGCTCTACCACCCCCGGAGACACAAACATTGAAGACTGCACCTTGGCCCTTGCGTCCCACGAGCTTCCGACAAACAAGTCTAGTGAGGATATTCGTAACTCCATGTGCAGGCAGGGTGGACCTGGGAAGTACCGCGTGTCAGCTCACCTCACAGGAGGAAGTTCCCCAGAGAGATAGCTTTCAACAAGGTACTCGGGTTTGGAAGTTAGTATGCAGCTCCCTTCTGAGGGAGGAATTGCTCAGAAGTCGCTGGATTGAGCTAAGAGTCACTTGCCGCTCACAAAGCTTGCGTCCCGTATCGAACGAAATCCTTTGGAAGCGAAGCATACAGGCGGTCAACGTGGGGGCGGTACAAACCATAAGCTCAATCCAAAGGAGCGTGCATGCCTTGGAGGCAGCCGTCTGCTGGGCGCGAAACTGACAAGGCAGACACTTGGTTCTCACTTCGCTACTGTCCCGCATACAACGAAATGCTGTGGAAGCGGACCGTACAGGCAGTCAGGATGGCCGAGGCAGAGGCCATGAGCTCAACTCTCAAACTGTGTATGCTTTGCAGGCCGATGTCTGCTAGGCACTTATTCAGGGGAGCTAGAACCGAGCTACACTCAAACTGAACAAGGACGTTGGCAATCGCTCTATTGAACTCAGATACACGAGAGTGCGGGCCTGTCACTTCCACAAGAGTTTCACAAAACCCGTTCCGGCACCTAACGTAACTATGCTACGACCTCCGTCTACAGGCAGTCAGGATGCGGGAGGGTCCTGCCCTGACCTCAGCTCTCACAAGGAAGCATGCCTAGAAGCCAGCTTTCAACCAGCTGCCTTCTTATGGCAGTGAGAACGCAGCAGTATTCTGAGTCAGGAGGTTCCACGATCACCACTCTCCTGCACCTGGACATACCCCCCAGGTCTGCATTGTTCCACTTGTGTCTCAGAAGCCTCTGACAAACGTCTATGGTGAAGATGTTGGAAACTCATTCTGCAGGCAGTGTGGAACTGTGAGGGACTGAGTGTGAGCTCAACTCTCAGAAGTAAGTTGCCTTTGGACAGGGCGTTCAGCTAGCTTCTCACCTATGGAACTTAGTATGTAGCACCAGTCTCAGACAGGAATTACTAGGAAATCGCTGGATTGAGCTTGGAGGCACTTGTCTTGTGTGCCGGGACATTCCGCTTACCTCTCACAACACTTCAGTCACGCATCGAGCCTAGGCCTGTCTGCAGCGAAGTGTACCTGCAGGCAGGATGTGGGAAGTACAGGCCATAAGCTCAACACTCAAAAGTGTGTACGCCTGGGAGGCAGATGTCTGCTATCCACTCGTACATGGGAGGTAGAAACTAGCTACACTCTGATAGCAGAAGGCCGTTGGAAATCGCTGTATTCAACTCAGATACGCGTGAGTTCAGGCCCAACGCTTCCACATGCTTTCCTCACCACGTCTCCCAGCACCTAACATAAGGATGTTAGCCTCCACGTCTACAGTCTGGCAGGATGCGGGAGGGGTCCTGCCCTGAGCTCTGCTCTCCAAAGGAAGCATGCCTGCAAGCTAGCTTTCCACTAGCTGAGTTGTTATGGCCGTGAAAAAGAAGCAGCATTGTAAGTCAGGACGTTCCGTCAATACCGCTCTACCACCCCCGGAGACACAAACATTGAAGACTGCACCTTGGCCCTTGCGTCCCACGAGCTTCCGACAAACAAGTCTAGTGAGGATATTCGTAACTCCATGTGCAGGCAGGGTGGACCTGGGAAGTACCGCGTGTCAGCTCACCTCACAGGAGGAAGTTCCCCAGAGAGATAGCTTTCAACAAGGTACTCGGGTTTGGAAGTTAGTATGCAGCTCCCTTCTGAGGGAGGAATTGCTCAGAAGTCGCTGGATTGAGCTAAGAGTCACTTGCCGCTCACAAAGCTTGCGTCCCGTATCGAACGAAATCCTTTGGAAGCGAAGCATACAGGCGGTCAACGTGGGGGCGGTACAAACCATAAGCTCAATCCAAAGGAGCGTGCATGCCTTGGAGGCAGCCGTCTGCTGGGCGCGAAACTGACAAGGCAGACACTTGGTTCTCACTTCGCTACTGTCCCGCATACAACGAAATGCTGTGGAAGCGGACCGTACAGGCAGTCAGGATGGCCGAGGCAGAGGCCATGAGCTCAACTCTCAAACTGTGTATGCTTTGCAGGCCGATGTCTGCTAGGCACTTATTCAGGGGAGCTAGAACCGAGCTACACTCAAACTGAACAAGGACGTTGGCAATCGCTCTATTGAACTCAGATACACGAGAGTGCGGGCCTGTCACTTCCACAAGAGTTTCACAAAACCCCTTCCGGCACCTAACGTAACTATGCTACGACCTCCGTCTACAGGCAGTCAGGATGCGGGAGGGTCCTGCCCTGACCTCAGCTCTCACAAGGAAGCATGCCTAGAAGCCAGCTTTCAACCAGCTGCCTTCTTATGGCAGTGAGAACGCAGCAGTATTCTGAGTCAGGAGGTTCCACGATCACCACTCTCCTGCACCTGGACATACCCCCCAGGTCTGCATTGTTCCACTTGTGTCTCAGAAGCCTCTGACAAACGTCTATGGTGAAGATGTTGGAAACTCATTCTGCAGGCAGTGTGGAACTGTGAGGGACTGAGTGTGAGCTCAACTCTCAGAAGTAAGTTGCCTTTGGACAGGGCGTTCAGCTAGCTTCTCACCTATGGAACTTAGTATGTAGCACCAGTCTCAGACAGGAATTACTAGGAAATCGCTGGATTGAGCTTGGAGGCACTTGTCTTGTGTGCCGGGACATTCCGCTTACCTCTCACAACACTTCAGTCACGCATCGAGCCTAGGCCTGTCTGCAGCGAAGTGTACCTGCAGGCAGGATGTGGGAAGTACAGGCCATAAGCTCAACACTCAAAAGTGTGTACGCCTGGGAGGCAGATGTCTGCTATCCACTCGTACATGGGAGGTAGAAACTAGCTACACTCTGATAGCAGAAGGCCGTTGGAAATCGCTGTATTCAACTCAGATACGCGTGAGTTCAGGCCCAACGCTTCCACATGCTTTCCTCACCACGTCTCCCAGCACCTAACATAAGGATGTTAGCCTCCACGTCTACAGTCTGGCAGGATGCGGGAGGGGTCCTGCCCTGAGCTCTGCTCTCCAAAGGAAGCATGCCTGCAAGCTAGCTTTCCACTAGCTGAGTTGTTATGGCCGTGAAAAAGAAGCAGCATTGTAAGTCAGGACGTTCCGTCAATACCGCTCTACCACCCCCGGAGACACAAACATTGAAGACTGCACCTTGGCCCTTGCGTCCCACGAGCTTCCGACAAACAAGTCTAGTGAGGATATTCGTAACTCCATGTGCAGGCAGGGTGGACCTGGGAAGTACCGCGTGTCAGCTCACCTCACAGGAGGAAGTTCCCCAGAGAGATAGCTTTCAACAAGGTACTCGGGTTTGGAAGTTAGTATGCAGCTCCCTTCTGAGGGAGGAATTGCTCAGAAGTCGCTGGATTGAGCTAAGAGTCACTTGCCGCTCACAAAGCTTGCGTCCCGTATCGAACGAAATCCTTTGGAAGCGAAGCATACAGGCGGTCAACGTGGGGGCGGTACAAACCATAAGCTCAATCCAAAGGAGCGTGCATGCCTTGGAGGCAGCCGTCTGCTGGGCGCGAAACTGACAAGGCAGACACTTGGTTCTCACTTCGCTACTGTCCCGCATACAACGAAATGCTGTGGAAGCGGACCGTACAGGCAGTCAGGATGGCCGAGGCAGAGGCCATGAGCTCAACTCTCAAACTGTGTATGCTTTGCAGGCCGATGTCTGCTAGGCACTTATTCAGGGGAGCTAGAACCGAGCTACACTCAAACTGAACAAGGACGTTGGCAATCGCTCTATTGAACTCAGATACACGAGAGTGCGGGCCTGTCACTTCCACAAGAGTTTCACAAAACCCCTTCCGGCACCTAACGTAACTATGCTACGACCTCCGTCTACAGGCAGTCAGGATGCGGGAGGGTCCTGCCCTGACCTCAGCTCTCACAAGGAAGCATGCCTAGAAGCCAGCTTTCAACCAGCTGCCTTCTTATGGCAGTGAGAACGCAGCAGTATTCTGAGTCAGGAGGTTCCACGATCACCACTCTCCTGCACCTGGACATACCCCCCAGGTCTGCATTGTTCCACTTGTGTCTCAGAAGCCTCTGACAAACGTCTATGGTGAAGATGTTGGAAACTCATTCTGCAGGCAGTGTGGAACTGTGAGGGACTGAGTGTGAGCTCAACTCTCAGAAGTAAGTTGCCTTTGGACAGGGCGTTCAGCTAGCTTCTCACCTATGGAACTTAGTATGTAGCACCAGTCTCAGACAGGAATTACTAGGAAATCGCTGGATTGAGCTTGGAGGCACTTGTCTTGTGTGCCGGGACATTCCGCTTACCTCTCACAACACTTCAGTCACGCATCGAGCCTAGGCCTGTCTGCAGCGAAGTGTACCTGCAGGCAGGATGTGGGAAGTACAGGCCATAAGCTCAACACTCAAAAGTGTGTACGCCTGGGAGGCAGATGTCTGCTATCCACTCGTACATGGGAGGTAGAAACTAGCTACACTCTGATAGCAGAAGGCCGTTGGAAATCGCTGTATTCAACTCAGATACGCGTGAGTTCAGGCCCAACGCTTCCACATGCTTTCCTCACCACGTCTCCCAGCACCTAACATAAGGATGTTAGCCTCCACGTCTACAGTCTGGCAGGATGCGGGAGGGGTCCTGCCCTGAGCTCTGCTCTCCAAAGGAAGCATGCCTGCAAGCTAGCTTTCCACTAGCTGAGTTGTTATGGCCGTGAAAAAGAAGCAGCATCGTAAGTCAGGACGTTCCGTCAATACCGCTCTACCACCCCCGGAGACACAAACATTGAAGACTGCACCTTGGCCCTTGCGTCCCACGAGCTTCCGACAAACAAGTCTAGTGAGGATATTCGTAACTCCATGTGCAGGCAGGGTGGAACTGGGAAGTACCGCGTGTCAGCTCACCTCACAGGAGGAAGTTCCCCAGAGAGATAGCTTTCAACAAGGTACTCGGGTTTGGAAGTTAGTATGCAGCTCCCTTCTGAGGGAGGAATTGCTCAGAAGTCGCTGGATTGAGCTAAGAGTCACTTGCCGCTCACAAAGCTTGCGTCCCGTATCGAACGAAATCCTTTGGAAGCGAAGCATACAGGCGGTCAACGTGGGGGCGGTACAAACCATAAGCTCAATCCAAAGGAGCGTGCATGCCTTGGAGGCAGCCGTCTGCTGGGCGCGAAACTGACAAGGCAGACACTTGGTTCTCACTTCGCTACTGTCCCGCATACAACGAAATGCTGTGGAAGCGGACCGTACAGGCAGTCAGGATGGCCGAGGCAGAGGCCATGAGCTCAACTCTCAAACTGTGTATGCTTTGCAGGCCGATGTCTGCTAGGCACTTATTCAGGGGAGCTAGAACCGAGCTACACTCAAACTGAACAAGGACGTTGGCAATCGCTCTATTGAACTCAGATACACGAGAGTGCGGGCCTGTCACTTCCACAAGAGTTTCACAAAACCCCTTCCGGCACCTAACGTAACTATGCTACGACCTCCGTCTACAGGCAGTCAGGATGCGGGAGGGTCCTGCCCTGACCTCAGCTCTCACAAGGAAGCATGCCTAGAAGCCAGCTTTCAACCAGCTGCCTTCTTATGGCAGTGAGAACGCAGCAGTATTCTGAGTCAGGAGGTTCCACGATCACCACTCTCCTGCACCTGGACATACCCCCCAGGTCTGCATTGTTCCACTTGTGTCTCAGAAGCCTCTGACAAACGTCTATGGTGAAGATGTTGGAAACTCATTCTGCAGGCAGTGTGGAACTGTGAGGGACTGAGTGTGAGCTCAACTCTCAGAAGTAAGTTGCCTTTGGACAGGGCGTTCAGCTAGCTTCTCACCTATGGAACTTAGTATGTAGCACCAGTCTCAGACAGGAATTACTAGGAAATCGCTGGATTGAGCTTGGAGGCACTTGTCTTGTGTGCCGGGACATTCCGCTTACCTCTCACAACACTTCAGTCACGCATCGAGCCTAGGCCTGTCTGCAGCGAAGTGTACCTGCAGGCAGGATGTGGGAAGTACAGGCCATAAGCTCAACACTCAAAAGTGTGTACGCCTGGGAGGCAGATGTCTGCTATCCACTCGTACATGGGAGGTAGAAACTAGCTACACTCTGATAGCAGAAGGCCGTTGGAAATCGCTGTATTCAACTCAGATACGCGTGAGTTCAGGCCCAACGCTTCCACATGCTTTCCTCACCACGTCTCCCAGCACCTAACATAAGGATGTTAGCCTCCACGTCTACAGTCTGGCAGGATGCGGGAGGGGTCCTGCCCTGAGCTCTGCTCTCCAAAGGAAGCATGCCTGCAAGCTAGCTTTCCACTAGCTGAGTTGTTATGGCCGTGAAAAAGAAGCAGCATCGTAAGTCAGGACGTTCCGTCAATACCGCTCTACCACCCCCGGAGACACAAACATTGAAGACTGCACCTTGGCCCTTGCGTCCCACGAGCTTCCGACAAACAAGTCTAGTGAGGATATTCGTAACTCCATGTGCAGGCAGGGTGGACCTGGGAAGTACCGCGTGTCAGCTCACCTCACAGGAGGAAGTTCCCCAGAGAGATAGCTTTCAACAAGGTACTCGGGTTTGGAAGTTAGTATGCAGCTCCCTTCTGAGGGAGGAATTGCTCAGAAGTCGCTGGATTGAGCTAAGAGTCACTTGCCGCTCACAAAGCTTGCGTCCCGTATCGAACGAAATCCTTTGGAAGCGAAGCATACAGGCGGTCAACGTGGGGGCGGTACAAACCATAAGCTCAATCCAAAGGAGCGTGCATGCCTTGGAGGCAGCCGTCTGCTGGGCGCGAAACTGACAAGGCAGACACTTGGTTCTCACTTCGCTACTGTCCCGCATACAACGAAATGCTGTGGAAGCGGACCGTACAGGCAGTCAGGATGGCCGAGGCAGAGGCCATGAGCTCAACTCTCAAACTGTGTATGCTTTGCAGGCCGATGTCTGCTAGGCACTTATTCAGGGGAGCTAGAACCGAGCTACACTCAAACTGAACAAGGACGTTGGCAATCGCTCTATTGAACTCAGATACACGAGAGTGCGGGCCTGTCACTTCCACAAGAGTTTCACAAAACCCCTTCCGGCACCTAACGTAACTATGCTACGACCTCCGTCTACAGGCAGTCAGGATGCGGGAGGGTCCTGCCCTGACCTCAGCTCTCACAAGGAAGCATGCCTAGAAGCCAGCTTTCAACCAGCTGCCTTCTTATGGCAGTGAGAACGCAGCAGTATTCTGAGTCAGGAGGTTCCACGATCACCACTCTCCTGCACCTGGACATACCCCCCAGGTCTGCATTGTTCCACTTGTGTCTCAGAAGCCTCTGACAAACGTCTATGGTGAAGATGTTGGAAACTCATTCTGCAGGCAGTGTGGAACTGTGAGGGACTGAGTGTGAGCTCAACTCTCAGAAGTAAGTTGCCTTTGGACAGGGCGTTCAGCTAGCTTCTCACCTATGGAACTTAGTATGTAGCACCAGTCTCAGACAGGAATTACTAGGAAATCGCTGGATTGAGCTTGGAGGCACTTGTCTTGTGTGCCGGGACATTCCGCTTACCTCTCACAACACTTCAGTCACGCATCGAGCCTAGGCCTGTCTGCAGCGAAGTGTACCTGCAGGCAGGATGTGGGAAGTACAGGCCATAAGCTCAACACTCAAAAGTGTGTACGCCTGGGAGGCAGATGTCTGCTATCCACTCGTACATGGGAGGTAGAAACTAGCTACACTCTGATAGCAGAAGGCCGTTGGAAATCGCTGTATTCAACTCAGATACGCGTGAGTTCAGGCCCAACGCTTCCACATGCTTTCCTCACCACGTCTCCCAGCACCTAACATAAGGATGTTAGCCTCCACGTCTACAGTCTGGCAGGATGCGGGAGGGGTCCTGCCCTGAGCTCTGCTCTCCAAAGGAAGCATGCCTGCAAGCTAGCTTTCCACTAGCTGAGTTGTTATGGCCGTGAAAAAGAAGCAGCATCGTAAGTCAGGACGTTCCGTCAATACCGCTCTACCACCCCCGGAGACACAAACATTGAAGACTGCACCTTGGCCCTTGCGTCCCACGAGCTTCCGACAAACAAGTCTAGTGAGGATATTCGTAACTCCATGTGCAGGCAGGGTGGAACTGGGAAGTACCACGTGTCAGCTCACCTCACAGGAGGAAGTTCCCCAGAGAGATAGCTTTCAACAAGGTACTCGGGTTTGGAAGTTAGTATGCAGCTCCCTTCTGAGGGAGGAATTGCTCAGAAGTCGCTGGATTGAGCTAAGAGTCACTTGCCGCTCACAAAGCTTGCGTCCCGTATCGAACGAAATCCTTTGGAAGCGAAGCATACAGGCGGTCAACGTGGGGGCGGTACAAACCATAAGCTCAATCCAAAGGAGCGTGCATGCCTTGGAGGCAGCCGTCTGCTGGGCGCGAAACTGACAAGGCAGACACTTGGTTCTCACTTCGCTACTGTCCCGCATACAACGAAATGCTGTGGAAGCGGACCGTACAGGCAGTCAGGATGGCCGAGGCAGAGGCCATGAGCTCAACTCTCAAACTGTGTATGCTTTGCAGGCCGATGTCTGCTAGGCACTTATTCAGGGGAGCTAGAACCGAGCTACACTCAAACTGAACAAGGACGTTGGCAATCGCTCTATTGAACTCAGATACACGAGAGTGCGGGCCTGTCACTTCCACAAGAGTTTCACAAAACCCCTTCCGGCACCTAACGTAACTATGCTACGACCTCCGTCTACAGGCAGTCAGGATGCGGGAGGGTCCTGCCCTGACCTCAGCTCTCACAAGGAAGCATGCCTAGAAGCCAGCTTTCAACCAGCTGCCTTCTTATGGCAGTGAGAACGCAGCAGTATTCTGAGTCAGGAGGTTCCACGATCACCACTCTCCTGCACCTGGACATACCCCCCAGGTCTGCATTGTTCCACTTGTGTCTCAGAAGCCTCTGACAAACGTCTATGGTGAAGATGTTGGAAACTCATTCTGCAGGCAGTGTGGAACTGTGAGGGACTGAGTGTGAGCTCAACTCTCAGAAGTAAGTTGCCTTTGGACAGGGCGTTCAGCTAGCTTCTCACCTATGGAACTTAGTATGTAGCACCAGTCTCAGACAGGAATTACTAGGAAATCGCTGGATTGAGCTTGGAGGCACTTGTCTTGTGTGCCGGGACATTCCGCTTACCTCTCACAACACTTCAGTCACGCATCGAGCCTAGGCCTGTCTGCAGCGAAGTGTACCTGCAGGCAGGATGTGGGAAGTACAGGCCATAAGCTCAACACTCAAAAGTGTGTACGCCTGGGAGGCAGATGTCTGCTATCCACTCGTACATGGGAGGTAGAAACTAGCTACACTCTGATAGCAGAAGGCCGTTGGAAATCGCTGTATTCAACTCAGATACGCGTGAGTTCAGGCCCAACGCTTCCACATGCTTT
This sequence comes from Canis lupus baileyi, assembly GCF_048164855.1. NCBI lineage: Eukaryota > Metazoa > Chordata > Mammalia > Carnivora > Canidae > Canis > Canis lupus. Next base: position 92,809 of record NW_027326501.1, read on the forward strand.
CCTCACCACGTCTCCCAGCACCTAACATAAGGATGTTAGCCTCCACGTCTACAGTCTGGCAGGATGCGGGAGGGGTCCTGCCCTGAGCTCTGCTCTCCAAAGGAAGCATGCCTGCAAGCTAGCTTTCCACTAGCTGAGTTGTTATGGCCGTGAAAAAGAAGCAGCATCGTAAGTCAGGACGTTCCGTCAATACCGCTCTACCACCCCCGGAGACACAAACATTGAAGACTGCACCTTGGCCCTTGCGTCCCACGAGCTTCCGACAAACAAGTCTAGTGAGGATATTCGTAACTCCATGTGCAGGCAGGGTGGAACTGGGAAGTACCACGTGTCAGCTCACCTCACAGGAGGAAGTTCCCCAGAGAGATAGCTTTCAACAAGGTACTCGGGTTTGGAAGTTAGTATGCAGCTCCCTTCTGAGGGAGGAATTGCTCAGAAGTCGCTGGATTGAGCTAAGAGTCACTTGCCGCTCACAAAGCTTGCGTCCCGTATCGAACGAAATCCTTTGGAAGCGAAGCATACAGGCGGTCAACGTGGGGGCGGTACAAACCATAAGCTCAATCCAAAGGAGCGTGCATGCCTTGGAGGCAGCCGTCTGCTGGGCGCGAAACTGACAAGGCAGACACTTGGTTCTCACTTCGCTACTGTCCCGCATACAACGAAATGCTGTGGAAGCGGACCGTACAGGCAGTCAGGATGGCCGAGGCAGAGGCCATGAGCTCAACTCTCAAACTGTGTATGCTTTGCAGGCCGATGTCTGCTAGGCACTTATTCAGGGGAGCTAGAACCGAGCTACACTCAAACTGAACAAGGACGTTGGCAATCGCTCTATTGAACTCAGATACACGAGAGTGCGGGCCTGTCACTTCCACAAGAGTTTCACAAAACCCCTTCCGGCACCTAACGTAACTATGCTACGACCTCCGTCTACAGGCAGTCAGGATGCGGGAGGGTCCTGCCCTGACCTCAGCTCTCACAAGGAAGCATGCCTAGAAGCCAGCTTTCAACCAGCTGCCTTCTTATGGCAGTGAGAACGCAGCAGTATTCTGAGTCAGGAGGTTCCACGATCACCACTCTCCTGCACCTGGACATACCCCCCAGGTCTGCATTGTTCCACTTGTGTCTCAGAAGCCTCTGACAAACGTCTATGGTGAAGATGTTGGAAACTCATTCTGCAGGCAGTGTGGAACTGTGAGGGACTGAGTGTGAGCTCAACTCTCAGAAGTAAGTTGCCTTTGGACAGGGCGTTCAGCTAGCTTCTCACCTATGGAACTTAGTATGTAGCACCAGTCTCAGACAGGAATTACTAGGAAATCGCTGGATTGAGCTTGGAGGCACTTGTCTTGTGTGCCGGGACATTCCGCTTACCTCTCACAACACTTCAGTCACGCATCGAGCCTAGGCCTGTCTGCAGCGAAGTGTACCTGCAGGCAGGATGTGGGAAGTACAGGCCATAAGCTCAACACTCAAAAGTGTGTACGCCTGGGAGGCAGATGTCTGCTATCCACTCGTACATGGGAGGTAGAAACTAGCTACACTCTGATAGCAGAAGGCCGTTGGAAATCGCTGTATTCAACTCAGATACGCGTGAGTTCAGGCCCAACGCTTCCACATGCTTTCCTCACCACGTCTCCCAGCACCTAACATAAGGATGTTAGCCTCCACGTCTACAGTCTGGCAGGATGCGGGAGGGGTCCTGCCCTGAGCTCTGCTCTCCAAAGGAAGCATGCCTGCAAGCTAGCTTTCCACTAGCTGAGTTGTTATGGCCGTGAAAAAGAAGCAGCATTGTAAGTCAGGACGTTCCGTCAATACCGCTCTACCACCCCCGGAGACACAAACATTGAAGACTGCACCTTGGCCCTTGCGTCCCACGAGCTTCCGACAAACAAGTCTAGTGAGGATATTCGTAACTCCATGTGCAGGCAGGGTGGAACTGGGAAGTACCGCGTGTCAGCTCACCTCACAGGAGGAAGTTCCCCAGAGAGATAGCTTTCAACAAGGTACTCGGGTTTGGAAGTTAGTATGCAGCTCCCTTCTGAGGGAGGAATTGCTCAGAAGTCGCTGGATTGAGCTAAGAGTCACTTGCCGCTCACAAAGCTTGCGTCCCGTATCGAACGAAATCCTTTGGAAGCGAAGCATACAGGCGGTCAACGTGGGGGCGGTACAAACCATAAGCTCAATCCAAAGGAGCGTGCATGCCTTGGAGGCAGCCGTCTGCTGGGCGCGAAACTGACAAGGCAGACACTTGGTTCTCACTTCGCTACTGTCCCGCATACAACGAAATGCTGTGGAAGCGGACCGTACAGGCAGTCAGGATGGCCGAGGCAGAGGCCATGAGCTCAACTCTCAAACTGTGTATGCTTTGCAGGCCGATGTCTGCTAGGCACTTATTCAGGGGAGCTAGAACCGAGCTACACTCAAACTGAACAAGGACGTTGGCAATCGCTCTATTGAACTCAGATACACGAGAGTGCGGGCCTGTCACTTCCACAAGAGTTTCACAAAACCCCTTCCGGCACCTAACGTAACTATGCTACGACCTCCGTCTACAGGCAGTCAGGATGCGGGAGGGTCCTGCCCTGACCTCAGCTCTCACAAGGAAGCATGCCTAGAAGCCAGCTTTCAACCAGCTGCCTTCTTATGGCAGTGAGAACGCAGCAGTATTCTGAGTCAGGAGGTTCCACGATCACCACTCTCCTGCACCTGGACATACCCCCCAGGTCTGCATTGTTCCACTTGTGTCTCAGAAGCCTCTGACAAACGTCTATGGTGAAGATGTTGGAAACTCATTCTGCAGGCAGTGTGGAACTGTGAGGGACTGAGTGTGAGCTCAACTCTCAGAAGTAAGTTGCCTTTGGACAGGGCGTTCAGCTAGCTTCTCACCTATGGAACTTAGTATGTAGCACCAGTCTCAGACAGGAATTACTAGGAAATCGCTGGATTGAGCTTGGAGGCACTTGTCTTGTGTGCCGGGACGTTCCGCTTACCTCTCACAACACTTCAGTCACGCATCGAGCCTAGGCCTGTCTGCAGCGAAGTGTACCTGCAGGCAGGATGTGGGAAGTACAGGCCATAAGCTCAACACTCAAAAGTGTGTACGCCTGGGAGGCAGATGTCTGCTATCCACTCGTACATGGGAGGTAGAAACTAGCTACACTCTGATAGCAGAAGGCCGTTGGAAATCGCTGTATTCAACTCAGATACGCGTGAGTTCAGGCCCAACGCTTCCACATGCTTTCCTCACCACGTCTCCCAGCACCTAACATAAGGATGTTAGCCTCCACGTCTACAGTCTGGCAGGATGCGGGAGGGGTCCTGCCCTGAGCTCTGCTCTCCAAAGGAAGCATGCCTGCAAGCTAGCTTTCCACTAGCTGAGTTGTTATGGCCGTGAAAAAGAAGCAGCATCGTAAGTCAGGACGTTCCGTCAATACCGCTCTACCACCCCCGGAGACACAAACATTGAAGACTGCACCTTGGCCCTTGCGTCCCACGAGCTTCCGACAAACAAGTCTAGTGAGGATATTCGTAACTCCATGTGCAGGCAGGGTGGAACTGGGAAGTACCGCGTGTCAGCTCACCTCACAGGAGGAAGTTCCCCAGAGAGATAGCTTTCAACAAGGTACTCGGGTTTGGAAGTTAGTATGCAGCTCCCTTCTGAGGGAGGAATTGCTCAGAAGTCGCTGGATTGAGCTAAGAGTCACTTGCCGCTCACAAAGCTTGCGTCCCGTATCGAACGAAATCCTTTGGAAGCGAAGCATACAGGCGGTCAACGTGGGGGCGGTACAAACCATAAGCTCAATCCAAAGGAGCGTGCATGCCTTGGAGGCAGCCGTCTGCTGGGCGCGAAACTGACAAGGCAGACACTTGGTTCTCACTTCGCTACTGTCCCGCATACAACGAAATGCTGTGGAAGCGGACCGTACAGGCAGTCAGGATGGCCGAGGCAGAGGCCATGAGCTCAACTCTCAAACTGTGTATGCTTTGCAGGCCGATGTCTGCTAGGCACTTATTCAGGGGAGCTAGAACCGAGCTACACTCAAACTGAACAAGGACGTTGGCAATCGCTCTATTGAACTCAGATACACGAGAGTGCGGGCCTGTCACTTCCACAAGAGTTTCACAAAACCCCTTCCGGCACCTAACGTAACTATGCTACGACCTCCGTCTACAGGCAGTCAGGATGCGGGAGGGTCCTGCCCTGACCTCAGCTCTCACAAGGAAGCATGCCTAGAAGCCAGCTTTCAACCAGCTGCCTTCTTATGGCAGTGAGAACGCAGCAGTATTCTGAGTCAGGAGGTTCCACGATCACCACTCTCCTGCACCTGGACATACCCCCCAGGTCTGCATTGTTCCACTTGTGTCTCAGAAGCCTCTGACAAACGTCTATGGTGAAGATGTTGGAAACTCATTCTGCAGGCAGTGTGGAACTGTGAGGGACTGAGTGTGAGCTCAACTCTCAGAAGTAAGTTGCCTTTGGACAGGGCGTTCAGCTAGCTTCTCACCTATGGAACTTAGTATGTAGCACCAGTCTCAGACAGGAATTACTAGGAAATCGCTGGATTGAGCTTGGAGGCACTTGTCTTGTGTGCCGGGACATTCCGCTTACCTCTCACAACACTTCAGTCACGCATCGAGCCTAGGCCTGTCTGCAGCGAAGTGTACCTGCAGGCAGGATGTGGGAAGTACAGGCCATAAGCTCAACACTCAAAAGTGTGTACGCCTGGGAGGCAGATGTCTGCTATCCACTCGTACATGGGAGGTAGAAACTAGCTACACTCTGATAGCAGAAGGCCGTTGGAAATCGCTGTATTCAACTCAGATACGCGTGAGTTCAGGCCCAACGCTTCCACATGCTTTCCTCACCACGTCTCCCAGCACCTAACATAAGGATGTTAGCCTCCACGTCTACAGTCTGGCAGGATGCGGGAGGGGTCCTGCCCTGAGCTCTGCTCTCCAAAGGAAGCATGCCTGCAAGCTAGCTTTCCACTAGCTGAGTTGTTATGGCCGTGAAAAAGAAGCAGCATCGTAAGTCAGGACGTTCCGTCAATACCGCTCTACCACCCCCGGAGACACAAACATTGAAGACTGCACCTTGGCCCTTGCGTCCCACGAGCTTCCGACAAACAAGTCTAGTGAGGATATTCGTAACTCCATGTGCAGGCAGGGTGGAACTGGGAAGTACCGCGTGTCAGCTCACCTCACAGGAGGAAGTTCCCCAGAGAGATAGCTTTCAACAAGGTACTCGGGTTTGGAAGTTAGTATGCAGCTCCCTTCTGAGGGAGGAATTGCTCAGAAGTCGCTGGATTGAGCTAAGAGTCACTTGCCGCTCACAAAGCTTGCGTCCCGTATCGAACGAAATCCTTTGGAAGCGAAGCATACAGGCGGTCAACGTGGGGGCGGTACAAACCATAAGCTCAATCCAAAGGAGCGTGCATGCCTTGGAGGCAGCCGTCTGCTGGGCGCGAAACTGACAAGGCAGACACTTGGTTCTCACTTCGCTACTGTCCCGCATACAACGAAATGCTGTGGAAGCGGACCGTACAGGCAGTCAGGATGGCCGAGGCAGAGGCCATGAGCTCAACTCTCAAACTGTGTATGCTTTGCAGGCCGATGTCTGCTAGGCACTTATTCAGGGGAGCTAGAACCGAGCTACACTCAAACTGAACAAGGACGTTGGCAATCGCTCTATTGAACTCAGATACACGAGAGTGCGGGCCTGTCACTTCCACAAGAGTTTCACAAAACCCCTTCCGGCACCTAACGTAACTATGCTACGACCTCCGTCTACAGGCAGTCAGGATGCGGGAGGGTCCTGCCCTGACCTCAGCTCTCACAAGGAAGCATGCCTAGAAGCCAGCTTTCAACCAGCTGCCTTCTTATGGCAGTGAGAACGCAGCAGTATTCTGAGTCAGGAGGTTCCACGATCACCACTCTCCTGCACCTGGACATACCCCCCAGGTCTGCATTGTTCCACTTGTGTCTCAGAAGCCTCTGACAAACGTCTATGGTGAAGATGTTGGAAACTCATTCTGCAGGCAGTGTGGAACTGTGAGGGACTGAGTGTGAGCTCAACTCTCAGAAGTAAGTTGCCTTTGGACAGGGCGTTCAGCTAGCTTCTCACCTATGGAACTTAGTATGTAGCACCAGTCTCAGACAGGAATTACTAGGAAATCGCTGGATTGAGCTTGGAGGCACTTGTCTTGTGTGCCGGGACATTCCGCTTACCTCTCACAACACTTCAGTCACGCATCGAGCCTAGGCCTGTCTGCAGCGAAGTGTACCTGCAGGCAGGATGTGGGAAGTACAGGCCATAAGCTCAACACTCAAAAGTGTGTACGCCTGGGAGGCAGATGTCTGCTATCCACTCGTACATGGGAGGTAGAAACTAGCTACACTCTGATAGCAGAAGGCCGTTGGAAATCGCTGTATTCAACTCAGATACGCGTGAGTTCAGGCCCAACGCTTCCACATGCTTTCCTCACCACGTCTCCCAGCACCTAACATAAGGATGTTAGCCTCCACGTCTACAGTCTGGCAGGATGCGGGAGGGGTCCTGCCCTGAGCTCTGCTCTCCAAAGGAAGCATGCCTGCAAGCTAGCTTTCCACTAGCTGAGTTGTTATGGCCGTGAAAAAGAAGCAGCATCGTAAGTCAGGACGTTCCGTCAATACCGCTCTACCACCCCCGGAGACACAAACATTGAAGACTGCACCTTGGCCCTTGCGTCCCACGAGCTTCCGACAAACAAGTCTAGTGAGGATATTCGTAACTCCATGTGCAGGCAGGGTGGAACTGGGAAGTACCGCGTGTCAGCTCACCTCACAGGAGGAAGTTCCCCAGAGAGATAGCTTTCAACAAGGTACTCGGGTTTGGAAGTTAGTATGCAGCTCCCTTCTGAGGGAGGAATTGCTCAGAAGTCGCTGGATTGAGCTAAGAGTCACTTGCCGCTCACAAAGCTTGCGTCCCGTATCGAACGAAATCCTTTGGAAGCGAAGCATACAGGCGGTCAACGTGGGGGCGGTACAAACCATAAGCTCAATCCAAAGGAGCGTGCATGCCTTGGAGGCAGCCGTCTGCTGGGCGCGAAACTGACAAGGCAGACACTTGGTTCTCACTTCGCTACTGTCCCGCATACAACGAAATGCTGTGGAAGCGGACCGTACAGGCAGTCAGGATGGCCGAGGCAGAGGCCATGAGCTCAACTCTCAAACTGTGTATGCTTTGCAGGCCGATGTCTGCTAGGCACTTATTCAGGGGAGCTAGAACCGAGCTACACTCAAACTGAACAAGGACGTTGGCAATCGCTCTATTGAACTCAGATACACGAGAGTGCGGGCCTGTCACTTCCACAAGAGTTTCACAAAACCCCTTCCGGCACCTAACGTAACTATGCTACGACCTCCGTCTACAGGCAGTCAGGATGCGGGAGGGTCCTGCCCTGACCTCAGCTCTCACAAGGAAGCATGCCTAGAAGCCAGCTTTCAACCAGCTGCCTTCTTATGGCAGTGAGAACGCAGCAGTATTCTGAGTCAGGAGGTTCCACGATCACCACTCTCCTGCACCTGGACATACCCCCCAGGTCTGCATTGTTCCACTTGTGTCTCAGAAGCCTCTGACAAACGTCTATGGTGAAGATGTTGGAAACTCATTCTGCAGGCAGTGTGGAACTGTGAGGGACTGAGTGTGAGCTCAACTCTCAGAAGTAAGTTGCCTTTGGACAGGGCGTTCAGCTAGCTTCTCACCTATGGAACTTAGTATGTAGCACCAGTCTCAGACAGGAATTACTAGGAAATCGCTGGATTGAGCTTGGAGGCACTTGTCTTGTGTGCCGGGACATTCCGCTTACCTCTCACAACACTTCAGTCACGCATCGAGCCTAGGCCTGTCTGCAGCGAAGTGTACCTGCAGGCAGGATGTGGGAAGTACAGGCCATAAGCTCAACACTCAAAAGTGTGTACGCCTGGGAGGCAGATGCCTGCTATCCACTCGTACATGGGAGGTAGAAACTAGCTACACTCTGATAGCAGAAGGCCGTTGGAAATCGCTGTATTCAACTCAGATACGCGTGAGTTCAGGCCCAACGCTTCCACATGCTTTCCTCACCACGTCTCCCAGCACCTAACATAAGGATGTTAGCCTCCACGTCTACAGTCTGGCAGGATGCGGGAGGGGTCCTGCCCTGAGCTCTGCTCTCCAAAGGAAGCATGCCTGCAAGCTAGCTTTCCACTAGCTGAGTTGTTATGGCCGTGAAAAAGAAGCAGCATTGTAAGTCAGGACGTTCCGTCAATACCGCTCTACCACCCCCGGAGACACAAACATTGAAGACTGCACCTTGGCCCTTGCGTCCCACGAGCTTCCGACAAACAAGTCTAGTGAGGATATTCGTAACTCCATGTGCAGGCAGGGTGGAACTGGGAAGTACCGCGTGTCAGCTCACCTCACAGGAGGAAGTTCCCCAGAGAGATAGCTTTCAACAAGGTACTCGGGTTTGGAAGTTAGTATGCAGCTCCCTTCTGAGGGAGGAATTGCTCAGAAGTCGCTGGATTGAGCTAAGAGTCACTTGCCGCTCACAAAGCTTGCGTCCCGTATCGAACGAAATCCTTTGGAAGCGAAGCATACAGGCGGTCAACGTGGGGGCGGTACAAACCATAAGCTCAATCCAAAGGAGCGTGCATGCCTTGGAGGCAGCCGTCTGCTGGGCGCGAAACTGACAAGGCAGACACTTGGTTCTCACTTCGCTACTGTCCCGCATACAACGAAATGCTGTGGAAGCGGACCGTACAGGCAGTCAGGATGGCCGAGGCAGAGGCCATGAGCTCAACTCTCAAACTGTGTATGCTTTGCAGGCCGATGTCTGCTAGGCACTTATTCAGGGGAGCTAGAACCGAGCTACACTCAAACTGAACAAGGACGTTGGCAATCGCTCTATTGAACTCAGATACACGAGAGTGCGGGCCTGTCACTTCCACAAGAGTTTCACAAAACCCCTTCCGGCACCTAACGTAACTATGCTACGACCTCCGTCTACAGGCAGTCAGGATGCGGGAGGGTCCTGCCCTGACCTCAGCTCTCACAAGGAAGCATGCCTAGAAGCCAGCTTTCAACCAGCTGCCTTCTTATGGCAGTGAGAACGCAGCAGTATTCTGAGTCAGGAGGTTCCACGATCACCACTCTCCTGCACCTGGACATACCCCCCAGGTCTGCATTGTTCCACTTGTGTCTCAGAAGCCTCTGACAAACGTCTATGGTGAAGATGTTGGAAACTCATTCTGCAGGCAGTGTGGAACTGTGAGGGACTGAGTGTGAGCTCAACTCTCAGAAGTAAGTTGCCTTTGGACAGGGCGTTCAGCTAGCTTCTCACCTATGGAACTTAGTATGTAGCACCAGTCTCAGACAGGAATTACTAGGAAATCGCTGGATTGAGCTTGGAGGCACTTGTCTTGTGTGCCGGGACATTCCGCTTACCTCTCACAACACTTCAGTCACGCATCGAGCCTAGGCCTGTCTGCAGCGAAGTGTACCTGCAGGCAGGATGTGGGAAGTACAGGCCATAAGCTCAACACTCAAAAGTGTGTACGCCTGGGAGGCAGATGTCTGCTATCCACTCGTACATGGGAGGTAGAAACTAGCTACACTCTGATAGCAGAAGGCCGTTGGAAATCGCTGTATTCAACTCAGATACGCGTGAGTTCAGGCCCAACGCTTCCACATGCTTTCCTCACCACGTCTCCCAGCACCTAACATAAGGATGTTAGCCTCCACGTCTACAGTCTGGCAGGATGCGGGAGGGGTCCTGCCCTGAGCTCTGCTCTCCAAAGGAAGCATGCCTGCAAGCTAGCTTTCCACTAGCTGAGTTGTTATGGCCGTGAAAAAGAAGCAGCATTGTAAGTCAGGACGTTCCGTCAATACCGCTCTACCACCCCCGGAGACACAAACATTGAAGACTGCACCTTGGCCCTTGCGTCCCACGAGCTTCCGACAAACAAGTCTAGTGAGGATATTCGTAACTCCATGTGCAGGCAGGGTGGAACTGGGAAGTACCGCGTGTCAGCTCACCTCACAGGAGGAAGTTCCCCAGAGAGATAGCTTTCAACAAGGTACTCGGGTTTGGAAGTTAGTATGCAGCTCCCTTCTGAGGGAGGAATTGCTCAGAAGTCGCTGGATTGAGCTAAGAGTCACTTGCCGCTCACAAAGCTTGCGTCCCGTATCGAACGAAATCCTTTGGAAGCGAAGCATACAGGCGGTCAACGTGGGGGCGGTACAAACCATAAGCTCAATCCAAAGGAGCGTGCATGCCTTGGAGGCAGCCGTCTGCTGGGCGCGAAACTGACAAGGCAGACACTTGGTTCTCACTTCGCTACTGTCCCGCATACAACGAAATGCTGTGGAAGCGGACCGTACAGGCAGTCAGGATGGCCGAGGCAGAGGCCATGAGCTCAACTCTCAAACTGTGTATGCTTTGCAGGCCGATGTCTGCTAGGCACTTATTCAGGGGAGCTAGAACCGAGCTACACTCAAACTGAACAAGGACGTTGGCAATCGCTCTATTGAACTCAGATACACGAGAGTGCGGGCCTGTCACTTCCACAAGAGTTTCACAAAACCCCTTCCGGCACCTAACGTAACTATGCTACGACCTCCGTCTACAGGCAGTCAGGATGCGGGAGGGTCCTGCCCTGACCTCAGCTCTCACAAGGAAGCATGCCTAGAAGCCAGCTTTCAACCAGCTGCCTTCTTATGGCAGTGAGAACGCAGCAGTATTCTGAGTCAGGAGGTTCCACGATCACCACTCTCCTGCACCTGGACATACCCCCCAGGTCTGCATTGTTCCACTTGTGTCTCAGAAGCCTCTGACAAACGTCTATGGTGAAGATGTTGGAAACTCATTCTGCAGGCAGTGTGGAACTGTGAGGGACTGAGTGTGAGCTCAACTCTCAGAAGTAAGTTGCCTTTGGACAGGGCGTTCAGCTAGCTTCTCACCTATGGAACTTAGTATGTAGCACCAGTCTCAGACAGGAATTACTAGGAAATCGCTGGATTGAGCTTGGAGGCACTTGTCTTGTGTGCCGGGACATTCCGCTTACCTCTCACAACACTTCAGTCACGCATCGAGCCTAGGCCTGTCTGCAGCGAAGTGTACCTGCAGGCAGGATGTGGGAAGTACAGGCCATAAGCTCAACACTCAAAAGTGTGTACGCCTGGGAGGCAGATGTCTGCTATCCACTCGTACATGGGAGGTAGAAACTAGCTACACTCTGATAGCAGAAGGCCGTTGGAAATCGCTGTATTCAACTCAGATACGCGTGAGTTCAGGCCCAACGCTTCCACATGCTTTCCTCACCACGTCTCCCAGCACCTAACATAAGGATGTTAGCCTCCACGTCTACAGTCTGGCAGGATGCGGGAGGGGTCCTGCCCTGAGCTCTGCTCTCCAAAGGAAGCATGCCTGCAAGCTAGCTTTCCACTAGCTGAGTTGTTATGGCCGTGAAAAAGAAGCAGCATTGTAAGTCAGGACGTTCCGTCAATACCGCTCTACCACCCCCGGAGACACAAACATTGAAGACTGCACCTTGGCCCTTGCGTCCCACGAGCTTCCGACAAACAAGTCTAGTGAGGATATTCGTAACTCCATGTGCAGGCAGGGTGGAACTGGGAAGTACCGCGTGTCAGCTCACCTCACAGGAGGAAGTTCCCCAGAGAGATAGCTTTCAACAAGGTACTCGGGTTTGGAAGTTAGTATGCAGCTCCCTTCTGAGGGAGGAATTGCTCAGAAGTCGCTGGATTGAGCTAAGAGTCACTTGCCGCTCACAAAGCTTGCGTCCCGTATCGAACGAAATCCTTTGGAAGCGAAGCATACAGGCGGTCAACGTGGGGGCGGTACAAACCATAAGCTCAATCCAAAGGAGCGTGCATGCCTTGGAGGCAGCCGTCTGCTGGGCGCGAAACTGACAAGGCAGACACTTGGTTCTCACTTCGCTACTGTCCCGCATACAACGAAATGCTGTGGAAGCGGACCGTACAGGCAGTCAGGATGGCCGAGGCAGAGGCCATGAGCTCAACTCTCAAACTGTGTATGCTTTGCAGGCCGATGTCTGCTAGGCACTTATTCAGGGGAGCTAGAACCGAGCTACACTCAAACTGAACAAGGACGTTGGCAATCGCTCTATTGAACTCAGATACACGAGAGTGCGGGCCTGTCACTTCCACAAGAGTTTCACAAAACCCCTTCCGGCACCTAACGTAACTATGCTACGACCTCCGTCTACAGGCAGTCAGGATGCGGGAGGGTCCTGCCCTGACCTCAGCTCTCACAAGGAAGCATGCCTAGAAGCCAGCTTTCAACCAGCTGCCTTCTTATGGCAGTGAGAACGCAGCAGTATTCTGAGTCAGGAGGTTCCACGATCACCACTCTCCTGCACCTGGACATACCCCCCAGGTCTGCATTGTTCCACTTGTGTCTCAGAAGCCTCTGACAAACGTCTATGGTGAAGATGTTGGAAACTCATTCTGCAGGCAGTGTGGAACTGTGAGGGACTGAGTGTGAGCTCAACTCTCAGAAGTAAGTTGCCTTTGGACAGGGCGTTCAGCTAGCTTCTCACCTATGGAACTTAGTATGTAGCACCAGTCTCAGACAGGAATTACTAGGAAATCGCTGGATTGAGCTTGGAGGCACTTGTCTTGTGTGCCGGGACATTCCGCTTACCTCTCACAACACTTCAGTCACGCATCGAGCCTAGGCCTGTCTGCAGCGAAGTGTACCTGCAGGCAGGATGTGGGAAGTACAGGCCATAAGCTCAACACTCAAAAGTGTGTACGCCTGGGAGGCAGATGTCTGCTATCCACTCGTACATGGGAGGTAGAAACTAGCTACACTCTGATAGCAGAAGGCCGTTGGAAATCGCTGTATTCAACTCAGATACGCGTGAGTTCAGGCCCAACGCTTCCACATGCTTTCCTCACCACGTCTCCCAGCACCTAACATAAGGATGTTAGCCTCCACGTCTACAGTCTGGCAGGATGCGGGAGGGGTCCTGCCCTGAGCTCTGCTCTCCAAAGGAAGCATGCCTGCAAGCTAGCTTTCCACTAGCTGAGTTGTTATGGCCGTGAAAAAGAAGCAGCATTGTAAGTCAGGACGTTCCGTCAATACCGCTCTACCACCCCCGGAGACACAAACATTGAAGACTGCACCTTGGCCCTTGCGTCCCACGAGCTTCCGACAAACAAGTCTAGTGAGGATATTCGTAACTCCATGTGCAGGCAGGGTGGAACTGGGAAGTACCGCGTGTCAGCTCACCTCACAGGAGGAAGTTCCCCAGAGAGATAGCTTTCAACAAGGTACTCGGGTTTGGAAGTTAGTATGCAGCTCCCTTCTGAGGGAGGAATTGCTCAGAAGTCGCTGGATTGAGCTAAGAGTCACTTGCCGCTCACAAAGCTTGCGTCCCGTATCGAACGAAATCCTTTGGAAGCGAAGCATACAGGCGGTCAACGTGGGGGCGGTACAAACCATAAGCTCAATCCAAAGGAGCGTGCATGCCTTGGAGGCAGCCGTCTGCTGGGCGCGAAACTGACAAGGCAGACACTTGGTTCTCACTTCGCTACTGTCCCGCATACAACGAAATGCTGTGGAAGCGGACCGTACAGGCAGTCAGGATGGCCGAGGCAGAGGCCATGAGCTCAACTCTCAAACTGTGTATGCTTTGCAGGCCGATGTCTGCTAGGCACTTATTCAGGGGAGCTAGAACCGAGCTACACTCAAACTGAACAAGGACGTTGGCAATCGCTCTATTGAACTCAGATACACGAGAGTGCGGGCCTGTCACTTCCACAAGAGTTTCACAAAACCCCTTCCGGCACCTAACGTAACTATGCTACGACCTCCGTCTACAGGCAGTCAGGATGCGGGAGGGTCCTGCCCTGACCTCAGCTCTCACAAGGAAGCATGCCTAGAAGCCAGCTTTCAACCAGCTGCCTTCTTATGGCAGTGAGAACGCAGCAGTATTCTGAGTCAGGAGGTTCCACGATCACCACTCTCCTGCACCTGGACATACCCCCCAGGTCTGCATTGTTCCACTTGTGTCTCAGAAGCCTCTGACAAACGTCTATGGTGAAGATGTTGGAAACTCATTCTGCAGGCAGTGTGGAACTGTGAGGGACTGAGTGTGAGCTCAACTCTCAGAAGTAAGTTGCCTTTGGACAGGGCGTTCAGCTAGCTTCTCACCTATGGAACTTAGTATGTAGCACCAGTCTCAGACAGGAATTACTAGGAAATCGCTGGATTGAGCTTGGAGGCACTTGTCTTGTGTGCCGGGACATTCCGCTTACCTCTCACAACACTTCAGTCACGCATCGAGCCTAGGCCTGTCTGCAGCGAAGTGTACCTGCAGGCAGGATGTGGGAAGTACAGGCCATAAGCTCAACACTCAAAAGTGTGTACGCCTGGGAGGCAGATGTCTGCTATCCACTCGTACATGGGAGGTAGAAACTAGCTACACTCTGATAGCAGAAGGCCGTTGGAAATCGCTGTATTCAACTCAGATACGCGTGAGTTCAGGCCCAACGCTTCCACATGCTTTCCTCACCACGTCTCCCAGCACCTAACATAAGGATGTTAGCCTCCACGTCTACAGTCTGGCAGGATGCGGGAGGGGTCCTGCCCTGAGCTCTGCTCTCCAAAGGAAGCATGCCTGCAAGCTAGCTTTCCACTAGCTGAGTTGTTATGGCCGTGAAAAAGAAGCAGCATTGTAAGTCAGGACGTTCCGTCAATACCGCTCTACCACCCCCGGAGACACAAACATTGAAGACTGCACCTTGGCCCTTGCGTCCCACGAGCTTCCGACAAACAAGTCTAGTGAGGATATTCGTAACTCCATGTGCAGGCAGGGTGGAACTGGGAAGTACCGCGTGTCAGCTCACCTCACAGGAGGAAGTTCCCCAGAGAGATAGCTTTCAACAAGGTACTCGGGTTTGGAAGTTAGTATGCAGCTCCCTTCTGAGGGAGGAATTGCTCAGAAGTCGCTGGATTGAGCTAAGAGTCACTTGCCGCTCACAAAGCTTGCGTCCCGTATCGAACGAAATCCTTTGGAAGCGAAGCATACAGGCGGTCAACGTGGGGGCGGTACAAACCATAAGCTCAATCCAAAGGAGCGTGCATGCCTTGGAGGCAGCCGTCTGCTGGGCGCGAAACTGACAAGGCAGACACTTGGTTCTCACTTCGCTACTGTCCCGCATACAACGAAATGCTGTGGAAGCGGACCGTACAGGCAGTCAGGATGGCCGAGGCAGAGGCCATGAGCTCAACTCTCAAACTGTGTATGCTTTGCAGGCCGATGTCTGCTAGGCACTTATTCAGGGGAGCTAGAACCGAGCTACACTCAAACTGAACAAGGACGTTGGCAATCGCTCTATTGAACTCAGATACACGAGAGTGCGGGCCTGTCACTTCCACAAGAGTTTCACAAAACCCCTTCCGGCACCTAACGTAACTATGCTACGACCTCCGTCTACAGGCAGTCAGGATGCGGGAGGGTCCTGCCCTGACCTCAGCTCTCACAAGGAAGCATGCCTAGAAGCCAGCTTTCAACCAGCTGCCTTCTTATGGCAGTGAGAACGCAGCAGTATTCTGAGTCAGGAGGTTCCACGATCACCACTCTCCTGCACCTGGACATACCCCCCAGGTCTGCATTGTTCCACTTGTGTCTCAGAAGCCTCTGACAAACGTCTATGGTGAAGATGTTGGAAACTCATTCTGCAGGCAGTGTGGAACTGTGAGGGACTGAGTGTGAGCTCAACTCTCAGAAGTAAGTTGCCTTTGGACAGGGCGTTCAGCTAGCTTCTCACCTATGGAACTTAGTATGTAGCACCAGTCTCAGACAGGAATTACTAGGAAATCGCTGGATTGAGCTTGGAGGCACTTGTCTTGTGTGCCGGGACATTCCGCTTACCTCTCACAACACTTCAGTCACGCATCGAGCCTAGGCCTGTCTGCAGCGAAGTGTACCTGCAGGCAGGATGTGGGAAGTACAGGCCATAAGCTCAACACTCAAAAGTGTGTACGCCTGGGAGGCAGATGTCTGCTATCCACTCGTACATGGGAGGTAGAAACTAGCTACACTCTGATAGCAGAAGGCCGTTGGAAATCGCTGTATTCAACTCAGATACGCGTGAGTTCAGGCCCAACGCTTCCACATGCTTTCCTCACCACGTCTCCCAGCACCTAACATAAGGATGTTAGCCTCCACGTCTACAGTCTGGCAGGATGCGGGAGGGGTCCTGCCCTGAGCTCTGCTCTCCAAAGGAAGCATGCCTGCAAGCTAGCTTTCCACTAGCTGAGTTGTTATGGCCGTGAAAAAGAAGCAGCATTGTAAGTCAGGACGTTCCGTCAATACCGCTCTACCACCCCCGGAGACACAAACATTGAAGACTGCACCTTGGCCCTTGCGTCCCACGAGCTTCCGACAAACAAGTCTAGTGAGGATATTCGTAACTCCATGTGCAGGCAGGGTGGAACTGGGAAGTACCGCGTGTCAGCTCACCTCACAGGAGGAAGTTCCCCAGAGAGATAGCTTTCAACAAGGTACTCGGGTTTGGAAGTTAGTATGCAGCTCCCTTCTGAGGGAGGAATTGCTCAGAAGTCGCTGGATTGAGCTAAGAGTCACTTGCCGCTCACAAAGCTTGCGTCCCGTATCGAACGAAATCCTTTGGAAGCGAAGCATACAGGCGGTCAACGTGGGGGCGGTACAAACCATAAGCTCAATCCAAAGGAGCGTGCATGCCTTGGAGGCAGCCGTCTGCTGGGCGCGAAACTGACAAGGCAGACACTTGGTTCTCACTTCGCTACTGTCCCGCATACAACGAAATGCTGTGGAAGCGGACCGTACAGGCAGTCAGGATGGCCGAGGCAGAGGCCATGAGCTCAACTCTCAAACTGTGTATGCTTTGCAGGCCGATGTCTGCTAGGCACTTATTCAGGGGAGCTAGAACCGAGCTACACTCAAACTGAACAAGGACGTTGGCAATCGCTCTATTGAACTCAGATACACGAGAGTGCGGGCCTGTCACTTCCACAAGAGTTTCACAAAACCCCTTCCGGCACCTAACGTAACTATGCTACGACCTCCGTCTACAGGCAGTCAGGATGCGGGAGGGTCCTGCCCTGACCTCAGCTCTCACAAGGAAGCATGCCTAGAAGCCAGCTTTCAACCAGCTGCCTTCTTATGGCAGTGAGAACGCAGCAGTATTCTGAGTCAGGAGGTTCCACGATCACCACTCTCCTGCACCTGGACATACCCCCCAGGTCTGCATTGTTCCACTTGTGTCTCAGAAGCCTCTGACAAACGTCTATGGTGAAGATGTTGGAAACTCATTCTGCAGGCAGTGTGGAACTGTGAGGGACTGAGTGTGAGCTCAACTCTCAGAAGTAAGTTGCCTTTGGACAGGGCGTTCAGCTAGCTTCTCACCTATGGAACTTAGTATGTAGCACCAGTCTCAGACAGGAATTACTAGGAAATCGCTGGATTGAGCTTGGAGGCACTTGTCTTGTGTGCCGGGACATTCCGCTTACCTCTCACAACACTTCAGTCACGCATCGAGCCTAGGCCTGTCTGCAGCGAAGTGTACCTGCAGGCAGGATGTGGGAAGTACAGGCCATAAGCTCAACACTCAAAAGTGTGTACGCCTGGGAGGCAGATGTCTGCTATCCACTCGTACATGGGAGGTAGAAACTAGCTACACTCTGATAGCAGAAGGCCGTTGGAAATCGCTGTATTCAACTCAGATACGCGTGAGTTCAGGCCCAACGCTTCCACATGCTTTCCTCACCACGTCTCCCAGCACCTAACATAAGGATGTTAGCCTCCACGTCTACAGTCTGGCAGGATGCGGGAGGGGTCCTGCCCTGAGCTCTGCTCTCCAAAGGAAGCATGCCTGCAAGCTAGCTTTCCACTAGCTGAGTTGTTATGGCCGTGAAAAAGAAGCAGCATTGTAAGTCAGGACGTTCCGTCAATACCGCTCTACCACCCCCGGAGACACAAACATTGAAGACTGCACCTTGGCCCTTGCGTCCCACGAGCTTCCGACAAACAAGTCTAGTGAGGATATTCGTAACTCCATGTGCAGGCAGGGTGGAACTGGGAAGTACCGCGTGTCAGCTCACCTCACAGGAGGAAGTTCCCCAGAGAGATAGCTTTCAACAAGGTACTCGGGTTTGGAAGTTAGTATGCAGCTCCCTTCTGAGGGAGGAATTGCTCAGAAGTCGCTGGATTGAGCTAAGAGTCACTTGCCGCTCACAAAGCTTGCGTCCCGTATCGAACGAAATCCTTTGGAAGCGAAGCATACAGGCGGTCAACGTGGGGGCGGTACAAACCATAAGCTCAATCCAAAGGAGCGTGCATGCCTTGGAGGCAGCCGTCTGCTGGGCGCGAAACTGACAAGGCAGACACTTGGTTCTCACTTCGCTACTGTCCCGCATACAACGAAATGCTGTGGAAGCGGACCGTACAGGCAGTCAGGATGGCCGAGGCAGAGGCCATGAGCTCAACTCTCAAACTGTGTATGCTTTGCAGGCCGATGTCTGCTAGGCACTTATTCAGGGGAGCTAGAACCGAGCTACACTCAAACTGAACAAGGACGTTGGCAATCGCTCTATTGAACTCAGATACACGAGAGTGCGGGCCTGTCACTTCCACAAGAGTTTCACAAAACCCCTTCCGGCACCTAACGTAACTATGCTACGACCTCCGTCTACAGGCAGTCAGGATGCGGGAGGGTCCTGCCCTGACCTCAGCTCTCAC